>NC_052131.2:28943320-29161219 GCF_016086655.4 Lepeophtheirus salmonis
TCAAATGCGTTGTTTTAAAAAGGCTTGTTTGATCTCTTTAAATGGGTGGAATATAGTTTAACAAATGATTATATATTCTGTTTCGTATGCCGTCATTTTCCAAACAAAAATTGGAAAGGATGTATACATCATGAGCCTGCTTCTCTTGTCACCGGATTTTTCTAGCTGGAGAAAGGTTATTTCAAGTTTAAAGAGTCACAATGAAAGCTCGACACAAAAGTTTTGTATGGAACAATGGAGTGAATTTAAAATCAAAGAATCTCGAGGATCGAATATGAACAATTTGTTGGATAGAGGACACTCACAGCTGGTTAAAGGAAACAGAAGTTATATCGGAGCTGTTGTTGAAGCTCTTCGCTATACAGCTTTTCAAGGCCTCGTTATGCAAGGTAACAGAGAGAACGAAGAATCTTCAAATAAGGGAGATTTCTCGGAACTATAAATGTTATAGGCATATTTAATTAAACTTTCGCTCAAAAATTGTCTTCGAAAAAACGAAAATATACTCACCACGACATTCAGAATGAAATAATTCATGTGATGGCGGATATCTTAGGAAGAAAAGTCAGTTGTGATGTGAAAGACGCTGAACATTTTGTTCTTCTAGTCAATGAAAGTAAATAAATCTCTAAAAAACGATAAATCTCAATAGTAGTTCATTATTTACATCAAGAGTCTGGAGAAATACGTGAAGAGTTTCTACATTTTACCACTGCAAAAGACATTGACGCTCATTCTCTTCTATCATCAATAAAACTTACTTTTAGCCAATGTAATACTGATATAAATAGATTGTTGGACAGTGTAATGATGGAGCTTCTGTTATGTCAGGATCAAATAATGGCGTTCAGGAGAAATTCAGAAAGGAACTTCCTCAAGCGATGTATATTCATTGCTACGCTCACAGACTCAATTTTGTCCTGGTAGATTGTGTTCGTATTGTGAGGGTTGCTAACGATTTTTTTTAATATCGTTGGAATGCTTTACAAGTTATTTTCGGGACATGTAGTTCCCGAACTATTTACTAAAAAATAGAAGGATCTTAAACCAACATCACCAGGCATTGAATTAAAGAGACTTAGTGACACAAGGTGGGCATGCCAATATGAAGCTGTTGTAGCAATCAAAGATACAATTGCTGTAATACAAGCAACACAAAGAAGCATCGTGGAAGGATCAAATGTACGAAGAAGAGCAGAAGCAAGAACAATAATGTATCTCTTTGATGAACAATTTATTTTGCACCTAATTATTTTTGAATACGTTATTAGGACAACTAAATTCATGTCCGATCAGCTACAAGGATCTAATTTTGATTTTGCGGCAGCTGATAATTTGGCGCATTCTGTTATTACTACCCTTTCGAAAAAAGAATAGAGGAAGAATGGGGGGAAATATTAAAACGGACAGAGAGCCTTATTGTAAGCCATGGACTACCTACTACTTCCAAGCAAAAGCGTAAGCACAAACAAACTAATTTTGATGCATTAAAAAACTTGTGTGCACTGAAGATTTCATCATTTTATCTTGTGCTAGACCGATTAATTATTGAGATTAGGCTTCATTTTCCCGCCGGGAATCAATAATATAATGAAAGGAGTTCAGGCACTTTCCCAAATGCATTCAACTTTCTAAGACAAGAATGTGATCTTACCCATGACAAAGCTTTATGGAATTAATGAAGACTCCGCCATAATCATAATGCAGGCACCTGATATTAACAAAAGTCTTAATTCAGGTATATAATATGGCTCGCTCCCATCTTCTCCTCGTGCTCTTAGAAAACACCCATCTCTACTTATACTTAATCAATGCGACTCCATTTGACCAATCAAAGGAACCTAAAAGAAACCGTTTCTTTTTTTAAATCTCCATCATGTATATACAATTTTTAATACTACGGTGTTGGCAAATTTTATGTATTTATAACCTTAAGATATCAAAGATGGAATCCTGGAAAAACTTCAAACATTTAAAATGGGTAAACCTTATATGTCGACTCTGTGACGAAGATGAGGAAACACAATTTCATCTTATCAATTAATCTGGCCGTACAATGTGGAAATGACTTAATTATATTTATTTTATTGATTTTGATATTGTATCTGGAATATTGAACCACATATTTACTTTATAACAAATATGAAAAAAGTTGACAAAAAAATTTCTAACAATAACTTAACATTAATGCTAAAATACTATAATATATGGCAATTATTCCAAACGGGGATCCGTGAAGCACAAAGGTGTATTCCTTAAAGATCCGCAAATTTCTCAAGATCGTAAATAATTGTTTCCTTTTTTTTTTTTTTTTTTTAAAGACCATTTAAGAATATATTTTCTACAAAAGAAAATCATCAAAAATTCACAATAAAAGTATTTTTCAAAAAAAAAAAAAAATCCTACAAAAATATTTATAAATAAAAATTTAAACGCAAATATTCGGGCAAAACTATCTGCTCTTCATAAATAAAAAATTTAAGGCTTTGCAGTGATGAAAAAGTTGAGAATCTTATATCTATGATATAAAATTTGGAGCACGGAATAAGGGGTAAGTTGGTATTTATCGAATTTTTAGAAATTTTCAAGGAGTAGTGATCCAGCACCTTCCTGGAATAATCCCTTATTAGAAATGTAATAGCTACAAATCTTTAAGGGAAGGGTGGCGAGTACACACAATTCTGAGCTGTGACTCATTTTCTTAAATTACAAACTCGGAAATTGGCTAATTCGGCTAATTGGCCCCTCACTTTTGATACATTTTTATAGTAGTAATAGCAATTTAAAAAATCTGATTTGCTTAAATAACTTTTAATGTCAAAATTCCTTTTCTTATTATTTGTATTTTATGAAAAAGATTATTCGTTCAAATTACTATAAAAGTTTTTTGTTTCAAGTTTGGTATTTATTTGGGTATCTCCCATATTTACAATGCTATTGAAATAGCATTAATGCGTGAAAAATAATAAAATTATATATAAATTCATATGTATTTATTATATTATTCATTTTTAAAACAATTTACACTAATGATAGGCGAAAATGATTGTTTCAGAGGAAAATTAAACAGACGGACGACTTATTACTACATAATTAGCTTTTGCTCTAAATCTTTACGATGGATTTAATTCTAACACTTTTTTTATATTGTCTAATTTTATGATTTTGACATCTACTTTATTATTAATAATTATTAAGATCTCATCGGTAGAGATATATCTATCCTGTGCACAATTGTATATGCAACTTGTACATGAGGAAAAAAGGGTGGTGATATTTTTGATTAAACTCCACGTCTGGCTTGTGTTTTGCAATCTAAAGTTATGACATATTTAACTGAATTCCGATGTCAGAACAAGAAACTATTATTTGGATCAATCTATTATTTCAATATTCTGTATTTATAATTTATTTTTATTATTAGTTATATAATTACAATTGTTCAATTTTGTATATTTAACATAAATGATGGTTTATTTTTTAATATATAGATTATATTTAATTTAAGCCTTCTTTTTTAAACTTGGAACTTCAAATATATTTCGAAATACTCTACTTTCTCGTTTCATTAGTTATTATTCTAAGAATATGGTTCATAATGAATTATAATTTCATGTAGTGTGACGTATTCAAATCTACTGTAACAGATAAAAAAGTCTTAGTCAATTATACGGAGTATATCTTCATTAAACATTTTGCTAATAAATACATTCGTTGTACCCTCAAAAATCATAATAAAACAGGCAGCTGATAATCACATCAGCATTTTAAACAATGATACCATAAGTCTTTCTCCCTCCCCCCTCCTTGTAACGCGTTTTTCTCTACAGGATTATCAACTTTGGTGACTGATAATTACACAAGGAACACTGAAAATGAATATGGAGAGATATCTTCGTTTGCCGTACGCTCTTTTTACTATGGATTCATCATTTATCATATGAATAAAGTAAATGCAGTAAATTGAAACTTTAACAGCTCATAAGCCATAACTTACCCTTTTTAAACTACTAAATATTTAATTTTTTTATTGAAAACTTAACACATAATTTTAATTGAGCTTCATTTTATAATGAAACAAATATAATATTGTACAATATACAAATTATATTGAAGAAAAAAATGAGCTAATTCACTATTCTATCTGATTTCAGCTTTGAAATTTTTTTAGTATTAGAAGAATTTTTGCAAGCACTTTTCCTTTTTTTTATTTATATGAAAGGCTGATTCATTCATAGGCAGTTGTCTCTCAAAAAACCTACTATGAGCATATTTCGTAAGGTTAGTTCTAGTTTTTCATCATGGTAAAAATTGATCAACCTATTATCTAAATAAGTATTGAGAAGATACCGCATTCATTTTAAAGAGGTTTTTTTTTGGTGGCAAACCGGAAAGGTCTACGGAAAACACGTTCTTAGTCATAACATACGATGTTCAAGTTCTAACCGATTTCAAAAAGTTCAACTCATGTTCATTAAATTCGAATGCAGGATCTGATATATAACAATCTGACATCTGTGATGATCGGCGATAGGGTTTAACTACGCCATTAGAGAAAATAATCTCTTGGGTTTCGTGGTTATGGATGATTCCACGTTGGCCTATTATTTCCTATGTTACTCGCATTGGTGAATATACTTTAATTAATGACTCAATTGAATATTAATTGTCATATCATTCTCATATGGCTGGAGTAGAATCATAGTATGAATGATGCAGAACTTAACTACTACCTACATATTCTATAAATTCCAATAGATTGACAATATAGAATATTCGCCAACTCCATAGGGTCCATTTCAATCATGTTTTTGTCAAAATGGACGATAGGAACAGTATCTAACCGATGTAGTGAGATGTTGTCAATTATATAGACTTAAATTGATGATATTGATTTTAAAAGAAGGTTAACACGAATTATTGATTTGTCTCCTAGTTTTTTCTTCTGATGGACTTTAATAAGTTCAGGATCTTTTGGAAACTTATGAAAAAAATGTTTTTCTTCAACAATTTCTTTCTCACTATGATTTTGATGAGTTTTTTTCTTAGGATAACCAGTCCTACAACCTGGACAACTGCAAATCATTCTGTCTAACATAATAAATGCAAAATATCAATTTATTTGATGAAATTGTTAATAAATTTATTAAATAATTCCTGAGAATATGTAATACATATATGTGATGGATATATCGTATATTTTATATCTAATTAAGGTCCCTAAAACTGTATGTATATTATTGTAAAGATTTATAATTACTAAATAAAAGTAGATATATAACAATTGTTGAAAACAAAAATACATTAATAAGTTTAACCTCAAAGTCTCTAAGTACACAAAAAACTATAATAATCATGTGGAATGAATATATAAAAAATGAATTATTCATTTCTTCTTTGCAGTCTTGTAAAACAAACAAAAAAGAGAGTGTTCCATATCAATTTCAGTGTTCCCTGGATTATCTCTGATGGTGAATTTCCAATCGCTGATAACTCTTAAGTTGCAGCTCTGCGTTGTTATATGTTTTTGATTATGACACACTTATTTCTCAGTAGACTTTTCTTATTTTTGGTTGACAGTTTCTATAGATAATTGTTAACAATAAATTAAACATCGAAATATAACCAATAGGACAAAGGCGGGTCATTTAAAAAAAAGTGTTACATTTTAGGTAAAGGAGCTTGTATAAATCATCAAAATTTGAATACTAAAATAAAAACACTTTTCAATTAAAATAGATACTTTGCCTGATTGTTTAGCCTTATGCAAAACACATAAGCTTTAATAAATATTCCATGTCAACTTAATTCCATGTCAAAAGATTGGGAAAACATTGAATTTTACTTGGGTTATTTTACTAAATGAATTTAAGGATTGATTTTTGAAGGAGTATTGAAGGATTATGTTATGATAAATATCTGAGAAGGAATTTTTGAATAACTGCTTAAATACGGTGAAATAGAATTATGAATATCAAAAATAAATATTTAAATAGGTTCATTATATCTAATTTTTAACATAAGTATGAATTATTTCAAAATTATGCAAGTCAAATAGAATCATCCTAAACCTTCTCAATGGTATATTCGTAATGGAAAGTTCCAAAATACAGACTAGATCTTATACATGATGAGATATACTGAAACTTCAAATTACGAGTGATAAAAGAGATGGATAACGTAGAAAATCTAACTTTGTACTTCTCATGATGAGAACCTATTGACGGTACAAAATATAAATTGGCAAGTGGATATGGTGGTGGATAGGATTCGAAACTTGTGACTCTACTTTGACTTGAGTTCATATTTTGAAGGCTTTGCGTCTCGACTTTATCTCACTATCAAAGACTCACTACTCGACTTTGACTATAGAGCTAATTTATACTGAGCTCAAGAAAAACAAAGACCCTATATTATAATTGTGGACTTGAAATGTTTGAAATTAGATAGAAAGAAATTTGAATACTTAAGTTGGACTCGATAAAAATATTCAAAGACTTAGACTTTTGAACAAAGACTTGAGACTAGACATGGAGTTGCAGAATAATTAATTTTTTCCCCCTCTCACTATCACTGCATGAAAAAATTACAGCCTATTTAATTATTTGATTTTGATATCCATGACTTTATTTTGCCGCATGTAAGGAGTTTATTGGTCAATCAATGCTTTGGACCTTCACAGGTTAACAAAATTTAGGATAATTCTGTTTGATTTTCAATGTTGAAATAATAAATATATTAAGTATTAGATATAATTAACCTATTTAAATATAAATTTTTGATAATCATGACTCTATAAATAATAATAAAGTTATTAGTTAAAATAAATAGCGGTGACAAGTGATGACGTCAAGAGAAGTCCGATATATCATAAATACTTACGTCATTACTAGACTGCAAATTCCTTGTTTAACCCAGAATTAAGCAAAGTTACTTCCTTATCACGTGAAAGAAGAGTTCCATTAATCATTATATAAGTAAAATAATTTTTACAATTTTACTGTCTTTCTTTTTAGTTTTATACTAAGCAAAAGAGTTCCAAATTAATTTTAATATCTTAATGTCCCAGACAATTCCCGAGAAACCTGCTCTAATTTTGTATGAAAGTTTCATACCCTTCAGCCTTATTGAATTATTTTTCTTCGAAATGTCAGTACTGTGTTTGTGATCGTTTGAGTATCCGAATAGTTCGTTAGGTTACAATCTGCTTTTCTTCGAAATGAAAAAATGTTGATTATTCCTATGTATCATTTGAGAAAAAAAAGTCATGGAACTTTTAAAATCCAGCAGCATAACTTTAAAATTAAAACTTCTGAATCCCTTTACAAATAGAGAATGTCGTTAAAAAAGTCCTTTTCAAGTGACTATAGAGTATTAACGTTTAAAAAAACCATTTGAAGACTGAAGCTTTACAAACATAACTTTTTCATAAAATACAGCTAAAGATCGAATTAACAATAAAAATGGGACACCCTAGTACACACGCTAAAATAAAAATTTAGTAGAAGTTGACCTTTTTTGTGACCTATGAATATGGCCTTAAAACTATACTTTATTGATTTCAAATATTATATAACCATTGTTTTAAGTATAAAGGGGCTTTAATGATCATGACACTCGCTAAAATTCTTTTTATTATTATTTCAAAAAAATGGATTAAAAAAACACGTATTTTTTTTTCTCCCCAAAATACTACCAAGATATGAAGTCACTAGAAAAGTTGAACTAAAATTGAATTTTCTCATTTTCATAAATTAACCCAAATATTAAGTAATTACGTATGAGTCTGCTAATGAATGTAAATGTATATCGTCTGTATGTTTTAGATGGCCCATTTTTCTGGAATAGATAATTATCTGAAGAATGCATTTTCTTATCCTCAGCTGTTGTTTATTATTTAACTCCTGATTAGTGAAATTGCTTTTCTACTAAATTTAATTATATTTAAAACCAGATTAAACATTCGTGTGTACTCATAAAAGACGAACTGTAACCTTGAGGACTTGTTGCAGAGTTATAACTGTAATAAGCCCTTGTTGGAATTAGAGTTTAATAAAGGATCTACTTTGGAGTAATTATTGTCAATGTCCTTATTTATTTACTTCTCCCTCTCGTAATCGTAATTGTAGCTGATCTAATGAAACGTTATGAAAGCGAAGCTCCTCTTCTCCCAAAACATTCTTCAAATTTTCAGTGTTACAATGTTGATTTTCAGTTTCTTCTTTAAATTCCCATAATACATGCTATTTCCATCACTACTCATGAAAAACGTAAAGTAGAACTGAGGATTTGTTTGAGAGCTATCTTCTATATTATTCAAGTAAGATTTGTCTATTCGTCGACGCCTAATAGCTCAGAGTTACCTGTAGTAACTTATAAGTTATAATACAATGGAGTAATTTCTCCTGGCTACTAATTCCGTATATACCGCAGCTCATTGCTTAAGAATTATCCAAGCCTATGTCTGTAAGTAATCCAAGAACCTCCAAAATAAAACAAATTACACAAAAATAGTTTTTTTTTCGTATGCAGTATAATTTATAGGTATATATGTACAAATACTTAAACATATGAATATAGATATACTCAGAAGTATAAATACATAATATAATATTTGTATAGGTACATATATTATGTACTAGACGATCATGACATAAAAAAATTAAAATCCTTATACAATTTAATAATATGTAATTATAAGTAAGTAAAAATATGATATTAAGTAATTATTATAAATGTTATAATGAAGAATACTATTGATAAATATATATATATAATTATAGATATTTGTATGTATATATATTTAAGAGTTAAAAAACGACATTATTTTAAATTTTTGTTTCAATCACTGTTTGTAGAAGAGAAATATGAAAAATTTTGGACGACTATATGTAATAATTAGAATATATATTGTTTTTGGGGTTTTTTTTTAACCAATAAAAAACATACATAGAAAAAATAGGACTTGAAAAGAAAGTTAGAGGAGAAAGAAAGAAAAATTATTATAATAATTATAGAGCATGTAGTTAAGAAATTCGTCAATTGCACTTGCAAATAATGATAATTAAAAAAAGAAGAAGTTGAATTCAGTCTAATTTATTATAATATTATATTATATATTGTAAGAGAAGCAATTTGACAAAAAGTAATTATTATTTAAAGCTAAGCTTTATGAGGAGTACGTCACAATAGCACTAAGTTTAAATAACTATCATCATTGGCATAAAGTATGAAGATGGATGTAAATAATAATTTAGGAAAAAACAATTATTCATTAATTAATTTTAACATATTACTTCTGAAAAGAAGTTGAGAAAAAAACAACAACATATACATTGGACCAAGTCAGAAACTTTTCGAAAGACCTATTTTATATTTATTTGTTTGTTTCATTGAACAATTAATAAAATATTTTATATATACGAATTACGTTAGACATTTATGTATATAGTACATTATTAATTATCTTATAGAGTATCTTAAAAACAAAAAATGTCATGTAACGAATAATGGGGAAAAAAGTTTAAAATATTGAAGAAATGGATCCGTTATCTATGTTCTTTTTTAAGCAAGTACCCTTAAGTTTACATTACAGAACAAGTAAGAATTAAGTGTAAGTATATTAAAGATAGATATAATGATAGAAAATAACATTAATGAAACATCAAGATATTATATAGAAACACAAAAATAAGTTAATGTCGTTTAAGTGATGATGGTAAAAAAAATATTATTTTCATGTTAAAGAGAAACAAACTCCAATGCGAAAATACTTTTAATATACTGTTATATAATATGTATAATTGATTATCTTCCTCCTTTAATGATGTATATATCAAGTGGATTGCACAAGGATTCAATATCGCATATTTGTTTTTAATAATAGAGGAGCAGCATTAATCATCCCAGTTACCTCCCTCCTCCCTTGATTTTAGTCTTTGGCTTTATTGTTCCACGTTTGTTAGTTCAATTTCTTAACATATCACCTCATATATTTTTTGTTAACTCTTTGTCACTTTTATCAATAATATTAATCAGAAGGAGCAAGGGGACAGTGTGTATACTATGAATGTATCTAGGTACATGCAATCTAACAATTGGCCAAATACACGTATAATACATCATTCATATTTCTGTGATTGGATGTTTTTATGGGGATCAAACCAAAAAGAAGTGAAAAAAAGTTCTCAAAGTAAATAAATAGAGCACCATTGAGTAGTTACTTAAATAATGTGTACAAATAAGAAAATTATAAGGGAAAAAACTTTTAAAAATAAGTACTTTATGAATTGATTAACTAACAATAATTACACGAGAAAGAAGCATTGAGAATGGTTGATTGTACCAAAAATTAAAAAAGGGTGGAAATAATAATTAATGAATTAGGGACGACCACAAATTGGGGGGAAAACAAATAAACAGATTTGATTCATCAAAACATATATTTTCTATAACACATAATTTTCATTGAATGATGTTAGTAATATTATAACACAAAGGAAAACGACTCAAAAATTTATATTTTTTAAAAATAAATACAAAAAATCAAACAAAACAAATGTTCCTAATATGAAAAGGCAGATCAAAATTGTTGTTTTTGTTGCCTGTGGTTGTTGCTTCTTATAGAATAATAATAGTAATATTAAAAAAAATATGTATAATAAGTGGGGCAAAATTTCTTAGATATACTCCAAAGAAATGTATATTCTGAAAAACCTTATAAATAGTATTATCATAATGTACACTTATTTATAAATAGGAATCGTTAAAAATAATCAAACAATTAAGACAAAATGAATAATGATTATAATAATAAATATGAAGTTAGAAATCCTTTCTAACTACTACTAATAATTTAATAAAAGAGGTGTGCGGGAAAAAAAAAATAAAAATTTAATCATTTTTTACACAACTAGCAAAACTACTTGTAAGTATATGACTGATTCTTCTTATGTGATGGTTGTGGTGAAAAGAAAGGGATTTGGGTGGGTTGGGTGGTTTTTTTGCAAATATATATACGTATCTAACAGTGAAAAAATCTTTGAATCATAATCTAAGTAAGACAGAACAAAAAAGTGTAAACACATACAAAAATATATATATATATATATATATTATATTTTTATAATATTATTAAGGAGATGAAGTAGTATAGTAGTAGTAATGTAATGTAATGATATCTAGTAACGAAGGAATACGTGTATATGTTTATATCTTTTTGTAGTTTTATGTATTTTTATATTATATGATTTTTACAATCAAGTTTTTAAATCATTTTTTATATCTTTGCACAATTAGATTTTTTAAGAGTAAGAAGTGATGAAGTAAAGAAAAGTAGTTATTGATATTAAATTAACAATTATTCTACGGCACAATTATATTTTTAAAATAGCAGAGTGTTTCTAAATCAGATTGCCAAATGAGTAAGGAGATGTAAGAGAAAACATAAATTATTCTATTAATTATATGTATTTAACTTACTTATTGTTATCAATAAACTAACTCTGGCTCAATAATTTCGTGATATATGAGTAATAATTTCGTTCAATTTTAGAGAATTGAGAGGAGGAGGAGGGAGGGATGGAGTTATAAAAGGGGCTTAGGGGACATGCAAATCTAAAGAAACTTACATTAGATTGATTTTAACAAAAGTACAATCACTGTTTTATGTGGGCCATGCATTAGTTAGTACAAGTAGCGTGTCTTGCCAGGACTGAGTGGTGCATAACCATAAGGAGCTGCAGCAGCTGCTGCGGCCGCTGCAGCCACTTGATGAGATGGTAAAAACGCTCCTGGTTGCATGTGAGCTGGTAGTGGATGTGTGGGAGCCCCCAGACCAGGGGCACCACCTCCATGACGCGAATGATGAGCTGGAGGCGGAGGAATGGCTATCTGTTGATATCCTGCTGTTGTTACATAAACTGTTGTTGGTGCAGCTGCAGCGGCCACAGCTGCTGCAGCCGCCGCCGCATATAGATCCGACGGAGCTCCACCAGTTGGACTATAGTGTCGTCCGACTTGTGCTGCTGCTGCACGATGTACTGTTAATACATCTGCTGGTGATTGAAAAGCATGATTGGAATGAGCTGCTGGAGGTTGAATGTACTCAACAGGAGGATGTGGTCCTCCACTTGTCCCAACGCCTCCTCTGGAGTAATCTGAGGGATGTGCAAGGGGTGGTGGTCCTGATTCTCGAAAAATTAAGCCTTCACGGGTCGACTGATGATGAACTGATTGAGGTACTGTATTTTGCTGTGAGTCTCTCAACGTTGCACTTGTATACTCCCTATCCACACGATCTCGATTAGCATCTTGCACGCACAATTGCTGAAAATACTCTTGAGATGTGTCTAGAGGTCGATTTTTATAGAAATGACTACTGTTAGAATCAGTATTACGATAAAAAGAAGTAGTTAATTCTTCTTCTTTTAGAGTTGAAAGTGTTAATTCCGATTGTGCCTTTGCCAACAATCTGTTTTTCACAGACAGGGAAGAAGAATTTTTGTGGTTATAAGTTGTTGAAGAATTTAGAGAAGTATCAATAGAAGAATCATTGCTTAAAATCTCTGCTTTGACCTTATTTTGCGGTTGCTGTGGAGTGCGCCTTGTATGATAATCTTCATCTGAATCTGTAACTGTAACACAGGACGGAATATGACTTCGAGTCGGTGTTCTATGGGAAGAATACTCCAGTGGAGTTATTCTCATCACCGAGGGGCATCCACCAGAAGAAGGAGGGGTTACTTTAGTTTTGGTAACTGACGGTTTTATGTCTGGAGCAGATTCTTCTTCGCTATCAGATATTGTAATCACTTCTGGAACATTATTGTTCTCTGATTGTTTAATCGATTGATAAGTCAATGGTGGGGTATCATTGATGGTAATAGATCGAGGTGGCGAAGGATGATGTGCAGATTGTTGGAAGGAATGGTTTTCTTTGATACGTTTCTTGACTGGACTCAATTGATTTGGCTCCTTTTTGACATAACGACCACTATAGCTAGTGTTATTATTATGAGCTGGGGGCGGAGGCCCCTTAGTTGGTCTCTTAGAAGATGCATAAGCAGCTCTTTCCACAACATTGTTTGCCCGCAAGGATGGACGATCATATATTGAAGCTGTAACAGAAGGCTGGAAAGTAGTTTGATCGGGTATCCAAGCTGCATCTACAATAAGTGGGCAAGGAATAGGTCTCAAAAGATCATCAGACTGAAGTTGCTGCCATGAAGGAACCAAAGCCATTTGTCTAGTTGTGCCAGGCCATGAAGCTTGAACCGCGGCTAACATTTGACGGCCATTAGATTCAACCATCGTTACAGGGACATATTGTTGAGGATGATGAGGTGGGGGTGGCTGAGAACTGAGTAATGAAGGTGGAGGAGGCTGGAGCTGTAAAGCAGCAGCCGCAGCAGCAGCTGCGACGGCAGCATTAGATCCTTGCGCGGATCCTTGTACAACAACATGCTTAGCGCCCGCTGGAGATGGTAGGGATTGATAGTTAGCTGTTTGAACAGGAACCAATGCAGAAGGTACTAATTGATGAGTACTTTGAGGATGTATGTGAGGATCATAATTTGGTCTATCCCCTCCTGTGCGTACCCTATGTAGCTGATTATTAAATGCCAGAGTTACATTTCCGTTGGAACGAGGTACTAAATTCGCCATAAGTGAAGCAGAATTTGCTGAATTATTTGCATTTGTTGACGGTGTTCTTTTACAAGTATCCATCATTCTTGCAGATGCTTTGACGTTAGCACAATGAGCATAATCAGCCATATGAGTCATGGTTATAAAAGGGTGATTAAGTGCCTCACTTGGAGTTATTCTTCTTTCTTGTACCATGGTCAGCATTCTCTTTAGTAGATCGATAAATTCTCTACGATCCACTTTCTCAGCCAATAATTCCCCCCTATCCAAATCAGTTGGTACATTTACTTGACCCATATCTTCCAGACAATTGAATATATATTTTCGAGCCTCTTTGGATTTGATTTTAGTCTCCATTTCATGCTCTTCAGGAGTTTTTAATCTCCAAAAAGGATAGGAGGAATCCCTGTCGCGATAGAAAAACTTAGTAGTTTTTGAGGATGATGACTTGTTTAACATATGCTCCGGAGGTAATCCCTGAGTTTGAGATATGTATCGGATTTGGTCGTATTCAGATGATCCAGGATATAGTGGCCAACCAAGAAATAATTCTGCAACAACACATCCCAGAGACCACATATCTATAGCTTCACAAAAAGGTAATCCCAAAATAATTTCAGGAGCACGATAGTACCTACTCTGAAGATAAGTGTTGCAGATAGCTTTTGAAACGTGTGAAGCCGAGCCAAAATCAATAACCTTAACTCGATAAGGTTGACGAACTGGGTCGAGTAACATTATGTTTTCTGGCTTTAAATCTGCGTGGATAAGACCGAGCTGCTTAAGTTTTAATAGTGCCGTGAGTACTTGTTGCGCTATAGGTCGAATATATTTTAGCGGGAGAGGTTGGAATTTGTTATGTTTCAGAAAGTCGTACAAATTTTGTTCTAACATTTCAAAGACAAGGCAAGTATGATTTTTGTGAGTAAAACATTCATAGGCTCTTACAAAGTTAAATTCGTCTGAATTCTCTTGAGCCAATCGGGATAAGATACTGACTTCAATTTGTCCCTGTCTAGCGTAAGATGGATGATTTTTGAGGATTTTGATGGCAACAATTTCATTCGTTCCTTTCTTCCAACATTTGGCAACTTGGCCAAATGTTCCTCGTCCCAAAAATTCCAGAACTTCATACCGATTATTGAGTGGAGAATACAGTACTTCATGTTGAACTAACTGATAATCTCCATCAGTTGAGGATGAGGAGGATGATACTGCATGTTTTCCACTGCTTTGACTATTGCTACCCGCCGTCGTCGTTTTGCTGTGATGTTGATGGTGGTGTCCCACAATTGGACCATCAGCTTTGCGCTTTCGATAGTGTTCCACTTTTACTAATCCCGCCACGATGTAACTTAATTCAACTTTGTCTCATCAGAATCAAGTACGACGGGTCAATGATCTCTATGTTCTTTCTTTCTTTTATTGAACTCAAACGTCCAAGTGTCCTTCACGTATTAAATCAAAGAACTCTGCAAAAAAAAATCAACCACAAATTAATTATAAACTTACTCTATGAACTAAATAATCAGCAAAAATTGGTTCACAAGTAAACAATTTAACACGGATATGAAAAGTGACTAATGAAAAATAAAAAAAAAGAACAAAGAACTGATCAGTTAATAGCTTACATTCAAACTAATAAAGATAATTTAATACAATATTACAAACACAAAAAAGTGGAATGTTTTGATTTTCAACAACTTAACTCAACTTTTCCCTTATTAAATAAATAATAAAAATCAAATTTCAGTAGCAACAATAACCCGAGCTACCAAATTGCCCGAGAGCAACAAAAAGAGAAAAATAGAATAAAGAAGTGTTAAAGAAATATGAGAACTCCTATTATTATAAAAAATTTAAATGAATGTACGTATTATACACATCTATAAAAGCCAAATTTAAGCTGTAGATAGATTAATATATAAATATAAAAAAATGAAACTTCTAAATTTGTCAAGAATTGTCTTAATAACTTATAAATATAGTGTTTTCATGTGACGCAAGCATTGTTGATGTTGACCATTTTGAGGATCTATAAAGTCAAGTTTAATAAGAATAAAAATTATTTTTTTGATATAAATATTAAGGAAAATATTGAACTTTTGAATGTCGAAATGGGACCAAGAAATAAAAGGACTTAGACCTTACTGTCTATCAGAATGTATCCTTCTAATATCAAGTTTTATTATGTATCAGACCTTAAAACGAATATGAAACATATTACTACATCGATATACAATCTTATTTCCATATTATAGACAATCAGTTAAGTATTACAATGAAAATAATAAGATATTATTTTACTTCATTGTCCCAAATCGATCAAAAAAATAATTAATAGTAGAAATATAACAATTTTTATAGGGATTTTTAGTACATATTACTTTGATTATATTCAAATATCGCTGTTTATCATTGGTACTAAGTAGTATTCAATGCATGTCTTAAGTTTTTATTTATTCATAAAGGCATTTGATGGAATTTAATCAAGAGTTTTTAGAATTTTGTTCTCTTTATGTAGTAAAAATATCAACATGGAGCTCCCCAAGATGGCGTCGCTTTCAATTAAGATGCAATTTGATGACGTCAGTGAAAACGTTCTACAATAATGAAACTTTGTTTCAGATGGAGTCGGATAGAGAGGCGTCCTTGTCTAATCTACTTGTTACTACATTTGTAGCTATGGTAATATAAGTAAAAGGCATGGGCCTATTAATAGTGGCATACATTTATCATATTAATTACAATGAAATTTTGAAATACAAGCTATAAAATGTGAATAAGATAACCCACATTTGTCTTAACAGATACCAAAAATGTGCCCTGGCTACTAAATATGAACTAGGAGTGTTCGTTACTGGAGTAAGGATGATTAGACATGATAAATAAATGCTAAAGAAGTCAAATGAAATATAGAAATTAGAAAGATGAAAAAAGCTGAAAGCAAAGAAAATAGAAATGAAAAATGGTGAGACCTCAATTACTTCCAATACACTGTATTTGAAGCAATTGAAATACATGTGTGTGTGTGATGCTCTATTCTAAGGATGTTAAGCCTAAGGCTCATGAGTCAGTGATTGAACCAACGAATCAATGGAATATTTATTCAAATTAGAATCGGTACCTAAGGAGTTGAGAATTCCGGAGCACCAATTATATTGTGTCGAAAAGGGATATGAAGAACTTATTTTTGAAGAATCGTTAGTGAGATCGCCAGATCCGTAACACTTATCACATAATTATTTACAACTTTCTTTTCACTGCTTCTTCTCGTACTCTTAGTTATTCCGCAGTTACAAAGAGATAAATCTTCGTTGTTGACAGAGTTTCTCCCTCTCTCTCTCTCTTTCTTTCCTTCTTCTTCTTTTATTTCCTTTTTCTTTCTTACTCGATCAAATGTCAGAGCTCTGCCATCCAGCCAGTCCTTTCTACGCGGCCTCTTATTTCCTTTCTTTGTTTCATACACCGATGTGCTCTTAAATATTCGTCTCTTTATATTTCACACTTATGCTCTTTTGTTTGTCAAATATATACCACTAAATACGATTCTGGGAAGGCCGTTTATATTTGTATTGCGCCCTCTGTTACCTTGATTAATACTATTATTATTATCCACACGGTGATTTCTTATTAAAACGATGTGTTCAAGCTCAACAACAACAGTCCATCGAGAATTGAAAATTCCAGACGTCGTAAAAAATAACTTATTTTGGTGCAAGAATGACGACTTTAGACTTGGATAAAATTCAATAATAGTTCAACTTGATTCATTTGAAACAATTTATTTTTGTCATATACTTTTAAAATAAAATTCAAGTAGTATAGGGCAAATGAAGGATGTACATTGTACACGCATATAATGACAATTGTTCATCTGCAAAGTTTCAATTCTAGTTATTTATAATGTTACATTTTTGGAAGCAAGTTTAGAGATGATAATTTGAATAGAATTTGTATTATAAAATATCACTATTTATGAAGGTATAGTTACCGTTAAAACGGATTCATTCTTTTTTTTTTGTAATTACCACCAAACAACGAAAAGTGCATATCTTAAAAAAATATGTTACGTAATCATTGCATATAATATCAAACGAGTGAGTTATATTTTTTTTTAACAAGTTGGTTTATTTTCTGAGTAATACTAATATCCATAAATGGACCTTATATGACGCATGGGAATTTTTTATAATACATATGCATTGAATGAAACTCTCATAAAAAGAAGTAATTTATAAATACGAGGAAACACATATTTACAATAAAATGTTCATTGAATACAAAATGTGAGACTAATTAAAATATTATTAATAGTGTATTAGGTTAAACATAAATAAATTAATAATAATAAACAATATTAGTAGATAATAGCATTGATTAGTGCGTTATTTCTTTAGACAATTAATTAATGTATCAACAAATCAAGAAATAAAAAAGAGATTCAAGCAAATTATTAGCTGCGTGATATTAAGCTTAATAATTATGAAAGAGAAGAACTGGAGGCCTAATTGAGTTAGTTTTTGTTGCAGGCTGAAATTCAATTCATTTAAGACTATTTATTGGATTATTCTTATTTGTTGAATGTTGTTATTGGGTCAAATATATTTTAACAACAAGGTTCTCAAGTTTTGAAACCAGTTTGGCGTGAGATTTTTAATCTTACTACGTGACGTCATTCAACCATGTTATCAAGTTTTAAAATAAGTTATGAATTATGATATATGAAGATTAATGTAGGCATAGCCCTATAAGAGTTACGTCACGAGATTTCAGCACCCTTTTGTGACAGATATCAAATGGCCCAAAAAGAACTTAATACAATAAATGTATACTAAAAAAATAATTTTATTGAGCTTAATTATTATGAAAAAATGGAATAATTACTTTAAAAATATATTTCTCTAACTTACTTAATGTCGCATACACTTTTTTCGTCTTCCGAAAGTAGAAGAAGCTATCCTATTCTCTTTGATAATCGCAGTTTGCATTCGTAAATGTATGTTTTTATACTAAAATACTTAAACACAGTAAACAATAATAAAAGATGGTTTGATTAGACAAAAGGCGGATTTTAGAATGTGAAGACTTGCAGCTTAAAAACTTTTATATGGTTTGAATTGCGCATTTTTAAAGACTTAAACTTTGCTTCTGCGACCCAAATTTAGACATTTTTCTCCTTCAACTTCTTCTTTAATTCTTTTATTTCTGCTTCATAAACTCTAAGTTGGATTTGTATGTTGGTATTTAGTTCCTTTATATGTTTTACCTAATAAGAAATATCAGTAATACAACATGCAATTGTTATTTTCTAAAGATAAAGTAACTAATGCCAAAAAAAAAAAAAAAAAAAAAAAAAATCATCATAAGAAGTTTCATCTTCTATTGTTGATGAAATTAGATTCATATCCACTAAGTCTATTTCTCTATTTTCGGAAGTAGGAGGTTCCAAACAAGGAATAAAGTATGTATGATCCTGAAATTGTGGAGATCTTTTTTCACCTGAAATTCGAAATAAAAAAGTTGCTTGAGATTTCCTTAATTATTAAATTTTTTTTAGCATCAGGATTGTTCTACCGAATAAAATGGGTTTGTTGGAGTTTTTGGTGAGCCTTGCAACTTTAGGTTTAAGATGTTTAAACAATGTTGGAATGGCTTGAATTCCTTATTTCTTCAAAATGTTTAGAACACAATCGAGAATTATATTATAGTTTCCAAAGATTTCATTTCATTTTTAGGACCCATTGCCTACCAAGGAATTTGTCCCTTGGGAATGAAAAAAGTGTCATCCCCTCAGCTCAAGAACGATTTCTGTAATCCACGGCGAACGACAAGAGGGCATAGGTATTTTAACAAAATATATCGCCTGTGTAGAGTTGTTCACCTAAAATATATTATTAAATTTTGAATGTTTTGGGCTCTTTATGTATGTAAACAAAAATACAATATACTGCAATATTGGCTTGTTTGGAGCATTTTTGACAGAAATGAGTGGCTTCCATTAGAATTTTTTTTTACCGATTTTGCACATTTGGGCGGAAAAAAAAATTAATTAATTTATATTTACGAATTCAATTTAAAATGATATTATGATAAATATGTAGGTATTGCTCATTATACTATGTATGCCATAAAGTTAAATTAATAAATTAAATTAATTCTTTTCCTGAAAAATATTTTTATACTCATTATTGATCATTTTGCTTCCCTGAACATCCAAAAACCCTCTTAATATCCCAAAATTATCTAACGCCGACGCGTTTCTAAGCAGCCAGGGCATCTTTTTAATATACTAATATCCACTCCGTCCCACGGGTTGTTCACCATATACTTTTTTTTAAGTTCGACCCTCAAAATATATGTCTAGACAATTTACGACCCCTACATCTCTCATTCAGAGAAGAATATAAAGTTTGGAGTGCATTAAGTAATATGCAAACATATTGCATCTTCCATATCAGACGACAGATATGGGAGTAAAAGAAGCGTATCTAGTTAGGTTTTTGTGGATCCCTATCTCATAGGAAATACATTTTAACATAATTCAGATGAGACTAATAAAAAATATGTAGATTCATCATTATTTAAGTTTTAATGCCCCTCAAAGTAATGTTAATTTAAATCATATTCTTCCCTTTTGGATATCATCTCGCGTCCCTTCGTTGTGTCCCACGACCCTCACAGGGGTTGCTATCCACCCCCTTGAGAACAACTACCATATATTAGCACTGAAGTACTTTGTACTTTAGTGTATAATGGTTAGGTGATGTATGGACTATGGTGCTAAATAGAAATTTATATATGTACTTAGAAACCAAACAGCTATGTATTTTACTTGTATTCGTTATTATTTATTGGACTAATGAAATATTTTACATATGCGATTTCAAGGGATGGATTATGCAAAACCCGTAGACCTGGATGTATAATAGGATATTAGAAGAGGTCCTTGGAGGTTAGAAACGCGTCAGTAGTATATTCGAACTACAATCGAACGATATACTGCTATGTTCTGTTTAAAAAAGATCAGAAATGAATAAAAATAATATAAAAATAGTTTTCTGCATAAGAACACTTCTTAATTTCCCAATATGATGTATATAGTATAATGAACATTACCTGTTTATCATACTATCATTTTATTAAATTTGTATATATCAAAAAATTAAATATCCTTTTTACTAAATGTCTCAAATGGTATTTCGGTGAAATTTCCGTTCGGCAAATGGTCCTTCCGCAAAACGTACATTCCGTAAATTGTCTTTCGGCGAAATGCCATTCGGCAAAAATTATAAATTGATATTTTGCGTTTATTTATTTTAGACCGAATAATTTGCTGTTGTCCAAGTTGTAGGAATGGTTATCCTAAGAAAAAAAAACCATCAAAAACATAGTGAGGAAGAAATTGTGAAGAAAAATATTCTCTTCATAAGTTTCCAAAAGATCCTGAACTTATTGAAGTATGAGTCAATTCCATCAGAAGAAAAAACTAGAAAACAAATCAATTTTCAAGAATCTGTAGCAAGCCTTTGCCTATATCAGCTTTTATTCATAAAAGATACGGATACAAACTCAACTCGGAAAATAATATATAGTCCACTTAGACGATATAAATTAAAATTTGATGCTGTCCCAACAGTATTTTCGGATATTCCAAAAAACTTGAGAAAACAAACTTTTCCTGAAAGGACAACAACTTTATCTACTTCTACTAAAAGGTTATACTTTAGAAAAGGCATATTAACATTTCAAAGTACTTTAAAGTGCATTGTTCTTTTTTCAGATTTGAGCAAGATAAACTTCGTCTTAATTCTCAAATTGAATGTTTATTTCAAGAATATGAGATAAAACAATTTCTGTTATTCTAATGTGATTCTCTAATACTATGTACGTCCAAGAGAGAGACGATTCATTAAAACCAATTTATGTAAATGAGCGGGAACAATTGATTTCTTGATTAACTTTGCGGAATGGATTTAAAAAATGGGAGACACTCTAAAAAAGATGGAGGTGGTTTATCAGTACAGTACTTGACTCATTCACGAGAGAACAGGAAATGATTCTCCTAAATGCTTAAAATAATAATACCTCTAGCTGACAAAAAAAGTAAATTTTGACCAAGATATATTTTTTCACTAATAATGGCGTTAGCATATGCGCTACTTGCTTTAATGCTTTAGGTGAGCCCGGTAAGGGTTAGGCCAGTGGGAGAGTTTTGGGCATGGGCTGTTTACAGTAATTGGTATATCATATGGCTTTTGTTTTTCAGTCAATTATGTAAGTTATTATCTCACTTCATTTCCTTCTTGTTAGCCAAGTATGAGAGACAAAGGTAAGCTGTGCAATCTACAACATTCTACAATTCTTGATGAAAAGTAAATTCTGTAGGTGTAATAGAGCAACAAAATTTGACATAAAGTTAAGTTGGTTGGCTAGTAATTTTATTAGCTGTAGATGATTGAAAAAAACTGGATGTCTTAAGATTAAAATCTAAGCTATACATTGTTTTTAGTGATCTGTATTTCCTGTTTGAAAGTATAACACGAAATACAGATCACTAAAAACAACATCCTTCACTGACTACAGTAGGTCTTACTCTCACTTGTCACATATAAATAATCTCCTCTATTTCTCTATATATACACTCTATTTCTATACATATATAGGCCTACTATAGCCAGTGAAGGATGTTGTCTTTATTAGAAAGTCATGGTATAATAAAAACATTTACATACAAGGTTCTTCATATATCGAATACATAATACGTGAAACAGTACTTTACTATACATAATATAAACTGGACTATTAAGACGGAAAGGGGAATAACATAAAATAAGAATACATAGTAGATATTTTTACAGTTGAATATAGGTCGAGTGTACAGAAGAAAGACTACTAGAGCTATTGACAAAGAAGGTTTAGCAAAGGTAGCAGAACAGGTAATAGATGGAAAGATGTCAGTTAAAGGAGCAGCGACGAACTTTGGTTTGTCAAGGACTACGTTGCAACGTTACATAAGCATGACCCCTGAAGAACGCCTGGCCAGTGGCTATGAACAGTGTAGAAATATAAATCTTACCATTCCTCCCTTCGTGGAGAAACTGATGACTAACCACATCAAAGATTTGGACAATCAATACCATGGACTAACTCCTGGTAAACACTTGGAGTGCACTTATGAGTTTGGAAAGGGCAATGATATTAATATGCTCTTGGACCACCAATTCAGCAGCTGGTTAAAAAATCGCATTGTTCCTAGAATGAAAAACATTTTCAAATGTTATTCATCTAATTGACTTTGCTTCCTACATTCTCTCGTACAAACCCAATAAGATGAATGAAACTAAACTGTCATTTAAATTGCTCTAGTTTTCGAATTTAATGGGTTTTTAGTTTAAATTTGAAGGGAAAGCTTGGTTTCGAGGCTTTCGGGAGCGACATGGGCTTTCATGTCGCAAACCGGAAACTACTTAAATAGCCAGATCTACAGAATGAATTTAACAAAGTGACTGTCGCCGAGTTCTTTCCTAATCTCTCGGATGTTTACAACAGGTAAAGAGTGATTCAAAACGAGCGCTTTTAGGATTGTAGAAATAAAACACATAAAATATTATATTATGATCAAAACTTTATTATGGACCGGAAAAACAATCCTTTACAATTATTTTTAAAAAATAATCCCCTTCATATGTTGGCCGCAACTGGCTTGAAATGGTTCATTCTTTTGCGCCAATTTTCGATGACGCGTTCGAGCAATGTGACCGGAATCTCACGAATAACTTGCTCAATATTTGCTTTCAATGCTTCAATCATCGCTGGTTTATGCACATAGACTTTTGCTTTTACGTAGCCCCAAAGAAAAAAGTCCAAAGGTGTGATATCACACGATCTTGGTGGCCAATTCACCGGGCCAAAACGTGAAATTAATTTTCTCACCAAAATGATGTCCCAATAAGTCCATTGTTATGCGCGCTGTGTGGTAAGTGGCACCGTCTTGTTGGAACCAAATATCGTGGAGACCATGTGCTTCAATTTGAGGTAGCAAAAAGTATGTTACCATGGCGCCATAACATTCGCTGTTGATGGTAACGTGTTGGCTACTCTCTTGGATACGGTCGTAATATTTTTTACGCTGTACGTGGCCTTCCAGACGACGAGACATCCCAGCAAGTTGCTGCCCCTTCAAATTTTTCGATAATTCTGCGAATTGTTAATTCTGAAGGTCGATTATGTGAATTAAGTTGGGCTTAATTTGCTAAAAACTTCTTGCATAGAAAGCTGATTTTCATAGTACACTTGAACAATCTGTACACGTTGTTGTGGCATATATCTTTCCATGATGAATTGTAAAACAATACTGAGTAAAAATGACGTATGAATTTGACAGAGCTCAGGTGCGCCTGTCCAAAAATCCCTACTGGAAAAAACTGCTCGTTTTGAATCACCCTTTAGTAATATAATATTTATTAATTAAAATTCAACACAACTTATCTGTAAGTTAAGAACTTACGACATTTCTACAACATAAATAAGTCTGTTATTGTTTTGTAATAATTATTGATATAAAACTGTTGAGCTTATAATTCTTTCTAATCGCTTGTGGCCAACCACTGTTTTAGATACAAGTTTTCTCCACAAGATGTATATGATATAGACGAAACAGGCTTTACAACTGTCCAGGCTCCATCTACAGTGGTCAGTCAAGTTGGGAAGAAACAAGTTGGGGCTGTCACTTCTGGAGAGAGAGAACAACTGGTCACTGTTATATACGCCATCAATGCTGGTGTTCAGCTGTTTCTCCATTCTATATGTTTTTGAGGGTAAAAGTTAACCCAGCCTTCTTCAATGGAGCCTTGCCTGGAGCAGAGGCTGAAGCTACCAAATCTGGTTGGATGAACAGCAATATATTTTCTGACCAGTACTTGCCTTTCTTCATAAGTCAGACAAGATACTCTAAAGACCACCAAGTCCTCCTTATTATGGACAGTTACGAGTCCCATGTGTCGTTGAAAACCATAACCACAGCTAAAGACAATGGAATTGTAAAACTAACATTACCTCCGCATATATCTCACCGTCTGCAGCCATTAGATTGAACGGTTTATAGACTATGAAACGGTGTTACAACAACGCGTGGGTTGATTGGCTGCGAAGTCCTCCAGGGCGTCAAATCACCATTTATGAAATTGCGGAGTTGACAGCAACAGTGCACACTGTTGCAGTTACTCCATCAAATGTAATTTCTGGGTTTCAAGCGACTGGGATTTCCCCCTTCAACAGAGACATCTTTTCTGATGATGCTTACCTACCTTCGAATGTCACAGACCGCCCTCTCTGCCAACCCATAGAACCTCCTGAGCGTTGGAAACAGCTGTTGCGGAAGAACCACTCACAGCAACCCAACCAGATCAACCTATAGATCATCAAGAACAGTTACAAGCAGCCACACCAACCAACCAGTCAACCAATGAATCTAGACTTAAAGTCACACCGCAGAGGTTAATGCCGATTCCAAAGGCACCTGCACGGAAGAAAAATATCAGGAGAAAACGTCAAAAAACGGCTATCTTGACCGACACTCCTGAGAAGAGATTGATTCAGATCGAAACAATACAAAGAGAAGAGAAAAAAAGACCTGATTAAAAAAAGAAGAAAAAATTTCGCTTGATACGTACTAATAATATCTGTCGTCACCTGTTAGATGACAATATGTACATAATTATGTATGTAATTTCTTATTAGTATAAAAAATAAATTAATAAACCTGAACATTTTACTAGTATTCACATGGTGGTTTAACACCGTCCAACACTCACCAAACTGTGGGAGAGTTGGCCCATTGTTACCAACTTGCACGATGTTGATTTTCTCAGAAAATGTAACTTATTAAATCATGTGCAGAACATATCAATCTATCTTGAGTATAAGTATGAATGCTGTAAGATAATTTGTTTACATATTATTCCCAAAAGACTGTAAAGTGGCCTAACCATACCAGCGTTTATATTTTATTCAATTCTTAACATAATACTGAAAATGTACATAAATTATAATATCGCTACATATTCGAAGCTACAGGCACATGCCTGTAATATTTCGTTGGGTTCTAGGAGGATTCACAATAAACATTTTTTACCTTGAACGTGGTTGCCTTATAACGATTTCGCCTTGTGCCAATTTCGCCTTGAGATGTTTTCGCCTTGTACTGTTCTGTCTTACGACGATTTCGACTAGAACCTTTGTTGCCTTGGATAATAATTAATACTACTTCTTCTTAGTTCTATATTTTTAAGTTGAATTTTTACCGTTGTATTCCAGCTTTGAGAAATTAGAAACAAAAAGATAAACTATCTGGACAATCACCATTCTTCAAACCTTAATACATAGGTTTCAAAGCATTATGAAGGAATAACGGAATGCTACTGCTTCGGTTTGTTGCTAAGAATCATTGGCATTCATATGCAGTACATTTCTTCATCAAAATGTCATGAAGATATATTGAAATCTCTACTTATATCAAAGATTGTATTAGAGCTATTGATCAAGATGGGGACCTTGTCCATGGAAGTCTATTTGCGTTTGTCAATATGATATATTTATATAAATGTAATATATCAGCATACTTCATTAACTTATCCAGGGAGTACTTTAGTACTGGAGTCTGCATTATATTTTACACGTCCTAATATGCAAGAAGTTGTGTTACACTTTTTTAGTATGTGTAATGACTTTTTTATTTGTGTGAGAATAATTCTTGATTTATTGTAAGTTAATAAAATTTTGGGAGAAAAATTTGAAAAAAATAGAATATTACTTTCAACGAGAATCATTTTGACTCATAACTGGTAAGAAAACTCCATTCTTAACATTTTATGGTTGAATATAATAATCAATAGGTCGTATTTACTATATTATTAATATAAATCTACAGTGTAGAAAAATAAGCATTTGATCTCTTGTCGATTTTGTTTTACCTACTTACAGATTTTCAATGAAATTGAGGTCTAGAGACTAGGCAGGCCACTCCATGACCTTAATGTGCTTCTTCTTTTTTAGTCATTCCTTTGTTACCATGATCGTAAGTTTTGGGTTATTGCTTTGCTAAAAGATCCATTTTCAGTTCCCTGCCCTGAGGTGAGGAGGTTGTTAACCAAGATTTTCTTGAGGATGGTCCATCCTCCCTTCAATGTGGCGAAGTTGTCATCTCCCCTTCGCAATGAAACACTATCAATACATGATTCTTGACGATGGGGATTTTTCTTCCTCCAAACATTCAAGTTTTGTTCATATGATCAAATGTCCCTCACTGTTAAAATAAACCTACCACTAAAATTATAAACTGTTCTTTTCTTTGACAGTGGCCAAACTTACAAAATCTGCAAGCCATCAATTATCCTCCGTAGGTAGTTTTTCAATTATTATCATAATTTATAATTGCTTATTAAATATAATAATTAACAGAGACGGATTAACGTCAACGCCATAATGTTTTACTTTCAAAGGCCATTAGATCATGTTTGAGCTACGTCACGATTTTGATTATCTATCCATGTCTATGTCAATGAATGGCACTGTATTACTTTTAGTATTACACAAAATTAATCTTATAAAAACAGTTTCAACTTCAGAACCCAAGAGATTAATTAAATATGGATGTGATTCAATCATCAACTTCTGAATATTTCTATAATCAACAAATCATTTCTTGAAATCAATCGGAGAACATAACTATTAATTGATATTACGTTATGTTATGTGAATATTTATAATAGATACATGATTAATGAAATTGCATGATTTATATGAAACCTGTATAAAAATTAAAGGAAAAAAATAGATTTTTTACATCTTTAGTTGGGATATTTATATATTTATAAATAGGGACTCCACCGAAATTTATGAATTCAATAATTGAATTTGTTAATTCATTTAGTAGACTTAAAAAAATTTCTAACAAATTGTACATATGGTACTAACATATCTTATCTAAAAAAATTATTAAATTTGGGATTATTTTACATTTTGCTGTCATTGTCCAAGACAAATGATCTTTTTTATAGTATTTACTTGGAAAAAATCTGCAACATTTGATAAGAATGAATTGTAGTCAAGTACATGCCATCTTTTGGTCTTTTAAGTCCACCTCTATTCATGGCATCCAAAAATGAATTTAAGATATAACTTGTCCCAGTTTTATCGACATAATTAAGATCATTTTCTTATGAACATACCAATTCAACGTAAATTTTTTGTTGTAAACATTTCATTATGCTAAATCCGCTGATGTAATAAATTACATTTATATTCTGGTAATTTCATCTAACTCTATGATATCTACATATATGTATATGAGAAATCATTCACAAAAATGTGTATGAATCATGCGCTTACCAGCTATTGTTTGCCATTTCAATAACTATTCTCCGAATGAAATTATGAATATTTGTATTCTTTGATCGTTAGAAATAGGTTTTCTACTCCCATCCCTAAATTTTTATTTTGGAAATGTTTCGATGTAACTTTACAATTCTCCATTATTTTTACCATAATGATTTATGATAATTACTTGACTAGTTAATTTTGTGCGTATTTGATACACATGCTTAGTTCCTTTTCATTCTTTTTAATGCCGTCTAATTTTGTAGTAAAATTAATTTTTTTATTTTCAAAATATGGGAAGACGAAATTTCGACGGCATAAAGAATTATTATAGATATTTTTGAAAATATGCCCTGGGTCAAATGTGAATATTTTTTCCCTCATCATTTTAAAAATGATTTTTAATATAAGGTGTCGTAATTGATAATTTATCGAAGTATAATTATATGAATATATATATATTATTACCTCCTTCTATTCAATATTTTTTGCATGACAACTTATAAAATATCAAAAAGAGTACATACTCCTTCTCTAGAGTGCTCCCTGAATTATCCGGATCACAATCACAGATTTTACTATGCTAACTTCGACCCATCACTTTTTGTGCCCTATCTTGTGTGTTTATAACTTTATATCTAATTCGTATTTTGTGATTATATGTGGCAATTAACCATGTTTCTGTTACTGTGAGGATTTGGGATCCTAACGAATGGAAGAAAAACATAGTTTCAAGACCCTTCCAAAATAAAGCATCCTTTTTAGTAGTTGATAAATAGTAAATACAAGAGCCGATTGATTTGTAGAGTTGCTGAGCTTTGAGGATTTAATAGGATGAGGATAACTTCACAGTTTGAGATTTAAAGTTGGAATATCATTTGCTAATATAATACTAACGATAATTAATATTTACAGCCAATTTCAAACTCACAAAAACTCTTAGAGTACATGCCTAGGATGAGACATTGAACATCAGTGACAAGGAACTTAAGTAAATCGTGGAATTGGTTGACTAATCTTCCTAAGACATCAAAGGAATCTTCTCTGTGGCATGCTAGAATCGGAGATATCTCTGATGGGCAAGAATTTATAAACTTGTCTTGGACAACATCATCTTTCATTTAAGTTCCTTTTCTCAAGGGATATAGAAGAATAAAATCATCAATTTCTATTTTGAAGAAGGACAAATTATTGCTCAGTGAACTATTTCGGTTACTCAAAGGATCACAAACACTGTACTGATCTCCAAAAGTGCATAAAATAAGTATGTGGGAAGGTGTACAATATAAAGATAGATAGTAAGAAATCCCTTTTCATTATATAATACAATATATTTAGCCTTTACTTTTCTATTAAAAGAAACCGTATTCAATCATTATAAGTAAATCAATCAATATTAACAATTTCATAAAGTATATAACTTGGGACATGATTCAGAATAATTTATTGGTTCCATTCAATCATTATAAGTAAATCAATCAATATTAACAATTTCATAAAATATATAACTTGGGACATGATTCAGAATAATTTATTGGTTCCAGTTTATTTATATTCAACTCTCAATGTAGAAGAGAAAACAGTACAAAAAAACAATTGTCAATTTTATGAAAGTTTCCTTAAAATCATATTCAAGTGCCTTTGAAATTGTTTTTCACTATGATATGTCTAACGAATCATTTAATGCATTTATGAACTTCTTTTGGTTATGTATGATCAATTTGCTGTTCACATCAAATCTCCAAAGATATATACCCTGGGTTGAGGAAATCCTCTTGTCAGTTTGAGAATAGCTAAAGCAAGGACTTTTACAATTCTGTCTGAATTAATTGAAGGGTTAACTAAGAAATATCTAAGAGATCTCTAGGATTGACTTTTCCTCCATTAAAATATTAACATATTGTATGGAACATTCTTGAACATTTTTTAATGATTTAGTCTGGAACGTAGCAGTCTTTAGGAACTTCATATTATCTTTTTTTTTTTTTTTGAGCCCTGTCTGAGGCCAAATAATATTTATTTATTGCTATAAGCTATTTCCAAAAAGATTGTTGTTACTATATAATTTGTAAAGAAGAGAGGGGCATACCTCCACATGACCCACCATTAGCAAAGAAGCTGTATTACAAATTACTTCTTGATTTACAGAACATATAAAATTTATTATAAACAGTATAAATTGGTAGATTTAAAAAAAAAATAGAAAGAAAATTATAGTAAAATTTGATATTACTACTATTTTTCTGATGTATATGTCAAGTTTAAAGGTTATATGATAATATCAATAATTATCTAAAAATATTATTTCAAGTATATCTAAATATACATAACCAGTGTTCGGACTAGTTCCCTGCAAAAATAACGTTTTAATAACTTTATTTAGTCGACTTAATCGAAATGGATAAACTAAAATAACAAACACAGAAGGGGGACATTACACCATGCAACAATATTTTTGTGCACAGGCTGAAATCCACTTTTATTATTGTTATTAAAGCCTTAGGACATGAAAATGACCATTAAAACTTTCAACTCATAGAGGTTTGGCCTTTAAAGCCTTTAAAAATATCAAGTTTTTAGGGTATAGGAATGATACAGTGTCATATTTTGGCATGAAAGGCCTATATAGATGAAAATCAAAGTTAATAACAATTAGATACAAATAACTCAGATCCACTAGAATCAAAAGATTTTCAAATTCCAAAAAACTCTAGTCGACTTCTTATTCTATTAAGTCGCCCTTATTTTTATCACTATATTTGATTTTTGTGGCGCAATCCCTTGTCGTTTTTTAATCAATCACAATATCAATTGAGGTTCTACTAATATCTGAAGAGACAAGATAGACAGTCACTAAAATATATCAGCTCATAAGTACTCATAAAGCAACTAAAAAGGATAAAATTAATTCGATTTTAACCTGGGTTTTAATAGGATTTTGCTTTTTTGACAAAGAAACAAAATATTGAAAATTCATTTCCATTTTCCATTCATTTTTTGACAAAAAAAAAACTTAGTATTTTCAAATAATCAGACAACAGCATATTAATGAAGAGGTGTAGCACCCCTCAATCTTCCGTCCTCATAGTCACAGGTCTGAGTTTTACATGTCGATGTTTAGAACACTAACCAAAAGCAATAATTTACTGATCAAATCAGAGTAAATTTTCATTTTAATGGGGTAAAAAAATCTGCGTAGTCTGCGTCAAATAATAATAAAAATATCAGCTGGCAATCTGCATACTACAGTTACAACTTTTGAGGTGAATAAACACGCCGCAATTGATTTCTAGTTTAAAAAAATATTATATAAGCTACTTACAATTAGTGTTGGATCTATCTAAAAAAACTATTAAGACTGCAGTCCTCTTGATAGATTGAAATTATTATTATTATTTTTTTTTTTTTTTTGGGCAATTATTGCTAATTTGTGAAATAATCTTTAGTATCTGAGATAGAGTGTTCGGTACTTCCGCCTTACACTATTTTGAATAGGACATTTCGGCTTAAAACCATTATTCCTTAATATATAAATAAGTGAGGTTTATATGTCGTTTTTGTATAATTTTGGTTGAAATTGATATTTTCTTAGAATTTTTTTTATGATTATATGTAATATTTACTAGCATAAAACTCATTAAATAGTTGTTTTCGCTGAGAATAATAAGAGGCTTTTACCTTGTTCGTCAATCCATGAGTATTGAATAATTCACTTCGTGTCTAATGATAATTTATTGATTATGGAGAAGAAACTATCCCTTCTTCTATTCAAATCGTTTCTTATTAATTTAACCTTATTATTTCTTTTGTCTCAGGTTCAAATTCATTAGGTAGTGAATTTCGATAGTATGTATGGAATGAAATTTTGGGGCATAACCCCTTTATTTTTCCAACAGAAAATAACCATTTAATTCTTTTTAAATTGATAATAAATATTTTGATTAAAAATATCAATTGCAATCAAAAATATACAAAAATGACCCGAGGAAAATATTTTAAGGGGAAAGTACATAGTGGCCTAAGATAGGTTTCTAAAAATATTGCCCGGGGGTAAATCCAGATCAAATCATCCAGGAAAAATTAAGGTCGTCACCATGACCTCTTTGATTTTCTTCGAAATCGCAGCAAAGTTAGCTTTCATGAAAATATAATAATCCTGAAAATGTGAGTGTCTAACCCCCAGCGGTTCTCGAGATATCACATTTTTTTAAATCAACCGTGTCGAGAATCCTATTGAAAATCGCAAAATTTAACTTTTTGGGTCATAAAATCTGTTTTTGAGGTTCTTTTATTTTAGAGGTGCAATATATCTGAAATTAGCACTAGAAAAGCTTATTGATACGAAAAATCAAAAAAATTCATTTATTTGCCTTAAAAACCTTCTATTTTTAATTCTTTTTTTTTACTTCCATCCACATTTCATCGTAAAAATTGATGTTGGAATAAATATCTGGCCAAACCAATGGTTGACATCCCTTTGAAGTCCTTAAACTTTATTTTTTCCAAATATCTATTTTGGGAAACAAATAATTCTTACAAAATTAATACCTACAATTTGGTGCAAAATTCGTGTCAAACACTATCAATCTTTAGACTTTTAATATTTTCTGGATTATCTCATTTTCATTAATGCTGTGATTTTGAAGAAAATCGAAGAAGTACGGTGCCATGCCCTGAATGATTTGATGTGGATTCACCCCCGCAGGATAATTGCAATATTTTGAAAATTGCAAGCAATCTTATTAACTCCACATTTTTATGTAAATATATATATTTGATAAAAACTTTAACTATGAAATTTTATAATATACCATATACACAACGTTTAATCAACAATAGTCGATAATCGCGGTTTTTTTTTATTCTTTGAGAAAATGTCTGCCCTTCGGTGTTGGATAAGTTTTGATTTTGATAGTTTTTTTTTCCTTTTTAAAACAAAAATTAATTTCCAAATAGTTATTATCTGAATTCTGAACGCAATATTATTCTTTTCGTCGTGTTCTTATATGATCTTTATTTAAACTGATAAAATGATTTTTTATTAGAAAATTTCTTAATTATAAAAAAAATCAATAACATGTTTTTTAGTCAGGCTATGCATCCCATTAATTAAAAAATAACATTTTTGGTTTGAGTAATATATCATGTTTTAATTTTAGGATCTAGATGCACAATAGCTTGTTTTATTAGTATTTATTTACATCTTTCTTTAAGATGGTGTTACCTCGCAAACACAAAAATATACAACAGTCTATGTTTCTGCTTCTTTTTTCCTAATCAGTGTTCTGAACTCTAATTGGTTGAATTAATATTTGCGCTTGTTAAATTGTGAACAATTATTGAATATTAATCCATAGTTTGAAAGAATTAACTATACATAAAGGGATCATGGGAAAGACGAACAGACAAAAAATCAGGAGCAACGACAAAATATAAGAGGAAGAAATAATTTTTTTATCTACGCATTCAGCGAGCACTATGATAATAATATTAATTATGATAATATACATGGAGAGTGGACAATTTTCAGGAATATACAATATGAATGAACAAAGTATTTTTGACATGGGATAATTATTCAAAAATTGATAAAATTTAAATTGTAATTGTCACTCTCAATCTTTGGCTCAAAAATTGTCATATCCATTCCTAATTAAATATTTGAACTGTTTATAGAACTCATTACACTTTTCTGATGCATTTAATCTTCCTAAATTATTAATTTGCATGTATATTGTGGAAATAAAAAATAACGTCGATATCATTATTTATAATCTTTGCTAATATTATAATATACGAACAATTCACTTAATAAATTTAAATTTAAATCAGCTTATTTGAAATTTGCCACAACCCATGGATTCTAAAATAAAAAATTACAATTCTAACTATGAAAAAAATTCACTTTTCTCAAAGCTCCTCCAAATTGCCATGGCAAAAACTCTATTTAAGTTAATCATCTGTCACTTCGTGTCAAGGAGTAATTCATGAATGGACATATTCATATTCTCTTAAAAATGTGAGCTCTTTCATATCTTCGTGATTAAGTCCTTAGTAACAAAAAATACTGATACTGAGGTCTGAACTTCATTGACATTACTATCTAAATGAAGATAAGAGCCAGACCAAACTCATCTAGGGGCTCTTTTCGAAGAAATAATAAGACTTAGGCAAGGGGACGAATAGGTGGTTTCTTCTTAGAAAATGAATATTTGAATACTTATGATAGATTCCCAAATAAAAAGTTTTAGTTGAACGAGAGTATTGGTTTGTATATATCTTAAAAAGTTAAAATAAATTAGGGATTGCATTATGTACGCAATAATCGTCCTTTTAAAGATTTCTTTAGACATAATATTTTCAAAATGAGCCTAAGTAAATAGAAACTAGAATATAAAACCTGCTGACATCCTTTTAAACTAACCCATTAATTTAATTTTTAATTCCCTAACAGTAAAGATATTACTTGACAAACTCATGTGCCATTGATTCAAATTAGTACGTTTGATAGTATTGTTCAACAACTTTCTTCTATTTATGACTTATGGAAAGGTTAACATTTGCATGGAAAAAAAGACTTGAGTCTAGTAATCTATTTTTTCTATTTTTTTAAGCGGATCTATTTTTATAATATACTATACTACGCATTTGACATTACCATTTAAAAAAATATATTGCAATTTTTTTGGGCTAATTATAAAAAAATAATTAAATTAAACCCACAAAATAGTAACTAAAACTCCTCCAAGACCTTTCAAAAAGATATTATGGCAGCTGACAATTTTAAGGCAATCAACAACGAGAAAGAAAAAAAATGCTCGTTTTCTACTGAGCATCCATCCACTGTTTCTCTTGGGTCTTGAGCCATCTAGCTATGTTTAAAGCATTAAAAACTTGAGGTATACAAACTGGATTTTTTAAAGGATAAGTTGCGTTGTACAATAAATTTAACACCATGTAAACTTAAAATAATATAATTTATTATCACGAAACTTTTAAAATATTAACAAGTAACCTCAAGTAATATTCTTCTGTAAGGGAATAGTAATCTGACTAATATGCTGATGAAGTAACTACAGATTTATGATACAAACGTCGAGTACAATTATAAATTAGCAACATGCCCATTACTACTGAGTTAATGGAGAATACTACACTCACCTGACTAAAATCTTGTGGTGAAATTTGTTGAAAAGACTACGTTTTTGTCAATAAATGAATGATTGTTGTAAAAAAAAAAGCAATAAATTGGGTCACAATTAAAAATATTATTATCAGAAATCCTAAAATTAGATATTAAGAAATTATGATATTTGATGATCAATGAGATATACGAGGATATGGACTTTAAATATACACTTTATTCCACCCGAAGAGAATCCAGGATTACTCATATTAATATATTATTATAGATACATATACACGGAACATCTAAATTAACGGTCACTAAACGTATTAGATAAGCAGATTTGTAACATCCCCTCATTCCCGCCAGGACAAGGATTACAAAATATAAATCTAAGCTATTTGAAATGGAATTTGCTCATTCACTTTTGTAGAATCCAAACGTATGAATCTCCTATTACGATGACAAAGACGACCATTTTTCATCCGTATGAGATATCACCTTTGATATTCCTGTGTTTCATTTGTATCTAGATGGGTCCATCTTTTGGTTATATGATCTTGTATCCGAACCGATTCACCTATCTTCAATACGGATAGCTTCTTCCCATCTCCTTGTTTAAAAATTGGTTTTGGAACCCTACAAGGTTCTTGCTCCTCTTTTGATGGAGTTCAGGTAGAATAGGTATAATAGATCTAGTACTACGACCAAAGACGATTTTTGTTGGACTCAAACCATCTTCTATTCTTGGAGTATTTCTCATTTCCAAAATTCCCAGATAGATTTTTGACTGATCTATCTTATTTTCAGTCATACTTTTCTTTACTAAATATTTTAATTTCTTCACACAAGCTTCAGCCAATCCATTGGATTGTGGGTTATGTGGAGAAGAACATCGCCATTCAACTCCTCAAAAGGATATAAATTCTTGAAATTCCCTGGACGAGAAGTTTGTTCCACCATCTGATTTGGGTATATCATAATTTATTAAGAATTTCTCCATTATTTTCTTGATCACTCTTGATGTACATCCACTATGCTCAAAATAATGCAAAGTATAATATCCAGAAAGTCTTATCTACATAAACCAAGAAATTCTCGTCATTTTCGGTCCTTTAATTTGAGTCTCCATTAATAAACTAGGTAATAACTTCTGGCATTCCTTACACTTTCTCACCACATCTTCGATGTCCATATCTATTCCCGGCCAATAATTTATCTCTCTGGTACGCTGCACTATGCAACAATGAGATACATGAAGATTTTCCATTATTTCTTTCCAAGCTGCTGTTGGTATAACAATTCTTTTATTATTGACGATGATCAAACCTTCATATACCAATTGACTTTCTCTCAACTTCCAGTAGAATTTTAATTCTTCTGTGATATTTTTGATATTATTTCCAAAAATGTCTTTAATAAAATTTATCAATCTTAGATAATTAACAACTTCTTGTGCTTGGTTTCTCAATTTTCTCAATCTTCGATCCTTGATCTCATTCGTATGAATTTTTTTACCACATACAGCTCCTATTAATATTCTTCTCGCAACCTTAATCTTATGTAAATCCTCAAATATGTCGTCTTTCTTCGGATTCCAATATGGATTTCTTGACAAATTATCGGTTGCTAACATTTTTTGCCTGATTTCCATGCAACGGTTAAGTTATAACGCATTTGTGTTCTTTCTTTGATTTCTTTTTGTGTTTGATTCTCAATTTCGTCCAAAATTTTCTTATTGATGATATTTACAATTGCCTAACCTGATCTGATCTTTTTCAATATGAAAATGGGGTAATCCTTGAAGATAAACATTGAATTTTTTTGTTGCCCAATATATGGCCATCATCTCAAGCGTTGTCATTCCGTAATTATCTTTTACTGCACTTAACCATATAGAATTTGCTTCAATAAGATGCCATTTTCCTTCACTGTCTTCTTGTCTTATGATATAGCCAAGACCTTTTTCCTTAGAAGCATCAGTCTTAAAACAGTTTTTCTATGTGGCATGAAGTGACTCTTTTGAGGTAGTTTAACCAAAGACTTCTTGACATCTTCAAATGTGTCATCCGTTCTTTAGTCCATATTTACATATTCTTGTTGGATAATAAAGGACACAATGTGACGGATAAGTTGGATATTTCCTTTGAAAATCCGCTCATTTGATTGACCATTCCCATGAACCACCTCAGCCTAGTTCTGTTTTTAGGAGCTGGTATTTTTGAAAGGGCTTCTGTTTTTCTGGGATCGACATTAATTCCATATTCTCCTACGATACAACCAATATACTCACCCTTTCGGTTAGCAAATTGAAAATTTTCTTAATTGAGTGACATTCCAAACTACCTACTTCGATCAAGAAATTCTTTGACTCTTTTAAGATATTGTTCAAATGTCTCATCATATTTTAAAAATATCATCAACCAATTTCTTTGTATTTGGCAATCCCCCATAAGCTAGGTCCATCATAAGATTGAATAAGTCACTTGCTGCATTTAATCCCATTGACCATCTTTTAATCTTGAATCTTCCCACTGATTTATGAACGTTGTTAGGTCTTGGCTCTCATGGTGTAAAGGGATCTTCCAATATCCTTTAATCGCATCAAACATGGAAAAGTATTTATTTCCAGATTAAATGTTTGAAATTATCTCCTTGAGATTAGTCATAGGATGTATGGTCATTTGACAAACTTATTTAAATTTGTTAGATCCACAGTTAGTCTAACCTTAACATTTTTCTTTCCTATCACAACCAAAGGGTGGTACAATTCCGTAGATTTATTTCCCAGCGGTTTAATTATTCCTTTTGTCAACAATTCTTCCAATTCCTTCTTCGTAGCGTCTCTATAAGAAATGGGAATCACCCTTGCTGTGTAGATTTTCCAAGGTTCTACTTCTTCCATTAAATATATTTTTATCGGTCCACATTTTATCTTTCTTTATTCCATCAATTAACACAATATGATGCTCCTGGACAAGCTTATCTCTCACGGCTTTAATTTCTTCATCGGAAATATATTTCATTTCCTTGATTCCACGAGCACTATGTTCTTCGGCTCTTTTCCATCTACCTCACTTAATTTGGCTTGGATTATCTTCCGGGTAAAATTCTTAATTTTTTACACAACACCCACGACATTAGAAATTAAACATTTTCTTTGACAATTATAATCTCTTTCATCCCTCTTCGTCATTTCCTCAGCTCGAAATCTATCAATAACTTTTTGAAGGGTTAATTATTTTTCTTCTATGGCCATAAGCTTTTCCTCGTTTCTTCATTCCGAAGACCCACAATTAATTTAACTTTGATATTTTCTTCTAAACAGTCCTTATTACTGCATCGTTCATTTAATTCGGCACGATTTGCAGTTCGAGTTACCTCTACATAGACCTTCTTTTTGATACATGGAATGGAATTTAACTTTGTCAAGGATGATGTTATATTGAGATAGAAATTATTTACTTAATTCTTCTAAAATTTCAGGAACGGATAACTTGGTGTCTTCTTTAATACCAATTGAGACTCTTAATTTCTCTCTCATTTGTATATGCATGAATGATCTTAAATTCGCTAGTTGTTTTGCGTAAAAGTAGCTATCAACTCCTGCTGATTGCCTGTAGTCTTCAAAACTGAGTTTCCATTCAATAAACTCATTTAAATCCATGCTCCCTCTCAATATTACCTGTTCCTTATATGAAATTTTTCCGTATACTTTACACGCTCCATCCTTTGAAGGCAGATTTTGATCCTCATTGTCAGCTAGTTCCTCCATTTTTCCCCTGTAAGTTCCTTAATAATTTAATCATCCATACGATCTCTCTCTTCCATGAACATCGAGATATCATCTTGTTACTCCTTTGTTTCAGACTTGAACTCCAGTAATTCAAATGTGTTCTCTAAGAGATGCAATCTTCAACGTACTCTTTGATGAGAGACTTCTACTAATTGAATTGTGTTTGAACACTTCAGTTTATTAATACTCCGGGTGACAGGACCTTTGTATGCATTAACTTTTGATTTGATAAGGTCAACCTCCTTACTTTTAAGTTCTTCCATTATATTTCTTAAATTTGGTTCTGGTTTATCGATTGCGCCTTATAATAGATGAGGATCAATGAGATATACGAGGAATGGACTTTAAATATACACTTTATTCTACACGAGGAGAATCCAGGATGACTCCCATATTAATATATACATACATATACACGGAACATCTATATTAACAGTCACTAAACCTATTAGTTTAATAGTTATATAACAGGATGAATGAGAGCATTTTATTCAGACATCAAGGTGAGCAAATTCTATAGACTGAATGTTAATTGAAGATGGCGAATAAATGAAATGAACTATGCTCATTTTTGATTATGTTTATACAAATATATATATTTTTCAAAATATTAAGAATTTAAATCAAGGATTTGAAGATTTAGAGATGTCTAGTGGTTCAGTACTAGTTGACTTTCAGAGGAGTGGTCATTTATTATTTTTTAGCACACCTACGCTACAGATTTTTTTTTTTTTTTTAAAGTCTTATATTTTTCTACGATTTAGTTTTTGATGTGGACATTCTTAAGCAGAGCTTTGAGGGATTCAGAGTTGAGGACAATGAAATACCTACAGGTCAATTATCTTAACTAACGGAAGTAATAGCAGCACCTATGAGGCATTGAGTTGAAAAAAAAGTAGTCCTAAAATATATCATAATTTAAGACTGTAGTTGACAGAAGAGACATGAAATATGAAAGTCCTTTACTAATTAGCACATTTTTTTCTTATATTTTACTTCCGCTATATTTGGAAAGGTAATTACAACAAACTGTATCAAATTGTTTGCTTTTTTTTTGGCTTTGAACATTAAAGAGGAAATTTTGTTTAATAATAATTTTTTTGTTTAAATATAAGAAAATTAAATTAAAGAAAAATAACTTTTTTCTTCTAGTTCAGGTAAACATTCAAATACTTATATTATACTATACTTAGAGTTGAGCATTTTGTAATGAAAAAAATAACTTAAAGAATTAGAAAAAGAAAAACGGTTGTGTGAGTGCTCTTTCTTCTTCTTTGTTCATTAATCGTCGTGGTGTTAGCATCTAGAAAGAAGAATTATCTTTCGTGTAAATTGTTTTAAAAATTAAGATACATTTATTTAAATATAATTATAATATTTTCGCTGCACTCTACTATTTAAATGTAGAAGGTTCTTCTCTTTATAGCAGCAATTCATTTTCTTCCCCAAAATCATATATCAGGAAGTTGATATTAACTCAGTAATACGATATGTTTCGCTCCCATCATCTTTCTTGTGTTACAATAACTCAACTTTAAATATAATAGTGTTAGTACTCTGCACTGTTCAGAGCTATTAGGCTTCAACGAACGGACAAACACTGCTGTAATAATATGGAATATAGCTCCCCATTAAATCCTCAGTGTTACTCCCTATTTTAACGATCACACTCACTCGTAGTTACTCCATACTTATATGGTTTCTCCTTAAGAATGAAATAATAATATAATAACTACTTGATAATATTTTTTTAAATATGACGTGTTGAGCTACTGAGACCCGAATATCCTGTTATCTTGATCAGGCTCTAGTAAAATGTCCTTCTTTCGTTATAATGCATTACATTGACACATTTTATTATTAGTTAATTATATTATTGACTGGAGAGCTGGAAAAAAGTTCTTAAATTGCAAGTCCAATTCCCCACCTCTTTTATTTAGTATATTAAATATAACTGAATAGGCAATTAAAAAGAAAACAAAACCCCTTAATGACATGACGAAAGATCGATTATACTTTTTTATATGGATAAGTGCTATAAGTAGAAAGGATCGAAATAAATCTATTTTCTGTACTAGGTGGAAACTTCAAAATTATACAGTTCACAATTTTACATAATTGCTTTAAATTTCAAAAACAAATATTCTATACCAAATTATTCCAAAGGATGCCTGGTATATATTTATTCCATTTTGCTACGATCAGAATTGACAAGGGCAGTAATTCTCTTTCGGAAAGCGAAACAAGTTTTTCGCATGTAGATTCATTCTCATCTGTTTACAGCTGCGTTCTTAGCCACCACATTAAAATGTTCTTTCTTACATGTCTTCATCTCAAAATGCAGCTAGAATGAATAATGAAGCGGGATCCCATTTGGGCTGTTGGTGACCACTTTGTTTATACACGATTTTTTTAAAAAATGTATTCATTAGTATTCAGCCTCTATCCCCCAGGTAACTAAATGAGGGGTACCACAATCCCATTTGATGCTCCAAAGCCAAAAGCCATGATTGATGCAGACTTTCTTGTGGCGGCAATGATCATGATAGCATCATTTACCTCCCCAAAAGTAATCAATCAAGGTGTCATAATGGGGGCTTTAAACTGGGTCTAAATTATATATTTTTTCCTCGAAAAAGTTATCACTCTTCCAGCTGCTGTAGATTCAAGGTAATTCAATAGTAGTTAGTAATAGTCTATTTCATGTTGTTTTAAAGATGTACCTCTCCAACATTACCAGAGGACTTGCCACCAAATTTTATATCTGGTTTATTAACTTCTGTGTAAGAAACATCAAGATTCATGTGATGATTTTGCATTGACTTAGTTGGGTTACCCTTAATGCAATTTGGAGTATTATTGTCTTAATAATATGTTTTCGCACCAGAATCATCGTTTCTTTCAAAGTTCCCATCACATATAGTTTATAGTGATTTCTTTAACTAGATATTTTGTCTTTCAAGGTTTACATATTTTTATTACATTTTCTCGGGTGGGGTTTATATGCTCCTTGCAATTTAGATAATATTCTTATACCGGATTATAAGATCAAGTCATCATTGGACCTAAAGTAGAATTGAGGATTGATATTGAAATCATTCCTATCTATGTATTTACCAGATAAAAAACGTTATAGCAACTAAACTACTCTTAAACATTCTTTAAATTGTCTGGCTTACCAAGTTAATTTTGGTTATTTTACGCAAATCTGGAAGTCATATTTTTTAGAACTCAATCCCTAATTACTTCATTTAAACATACATTAGATGAACATCATTTGTGTCGTTTGAAGAATGTGGTTTTGTCCGACACTCAAGTATTTGTATTATGTTCTAAGCAGAAGATATCTATTTTGTTTAAAAAAGGTAAACAATCGAACTTTTATGTGAACAAACATAATTAGGAATTATAATTTACGAAAGAAAATAATATATTGCAAAACTCCAAGTGAATGATGTGTGTTAAAATGAAGTAGCTAAAACATTACTTTTTTTAACTTTTCAAAGTTCAAAGAAGGGAAGCATGATATGATATATGTGAAGAATTTGCACGGATGTGTTAACTTGAAACTGAGACTATATTATTACTAGCAAGATACACAGTATAAATAAAATATAATATCAGATAAAACAACTAAAACCAACAAACAAGAATAGGGAGTCCTTCAGTACCCCACGAGAGTCTGAGTCTGGGACTAAAAACATGAAATAAAATAATCTGAAATTACTGACACAGAGTCTTAAAATAATAAAATTTAAATTCTATTAATATTGCTGTTAATATATATTAATATAAGCTGGTTTCTGCCGGTCAACCGACACGAAATACTTGTGGTGTCTAAGATCAATCTTGATCGCTCTTGAACCCATTTCTACGCCCTCGAACGGTCTAATATATGTCAGAGTTAAAGCATGTCTTATTGGCCAATTTAAAAACAAACAAACATATTTTGCTCCCTTTAACCGCTTCAACGCCGATTGTACCCTAACCGGTGTGTCCGATTGACTCCAAGGGATAGTGTGTTTAATATCCTTAAACTTCCAGTAAAAACTTTTGCTGTCAGAAGAATTTGGGAACTCCAGTAGAGACGACGGCCGTCGAGGAGTTGAATCCAACAAATAAAACATGGGCGAAAATGTAGTTCCAGGCACTTCAGGAGCGGCTGATCTTAAAGTAGTAAGGAAAAAAGGGAGGACCTCCAGCCACGACTGTCCTTGCCTAACCATCCTAGATGACAGAGAAGTTTTCAATGTTCGGTGAAGTCTCTCCAAAATACAATTAGCCCATAGATGATAAGAAGTGGTATATAAATATGTTGATCCAAGAAGATGTACCAAATGCTTCTAAAGTTTACCCGTAAATTGGGCTCCCCTGTCTGGGAGGATAGAAAGCAGAACACCGAACCTCGAACACCATCCTGAGAAGAGGGTTTAACCCCTGTGTCTACTCCCCTATCGCTTGTATCTTCTATCCACCTCGTAGCTTTATCGATCACTGTCATAAGGTGGGTGTATCCCTTAGACAAGGGCAAGTAGTCCTACTAGGTCTACTTGTATCACACCGAATGATGAGGGAAAATATTGTTATTATATCACAATTCAAATACCGTATCGGTCATAATGTCTTGTATGGGATAAGGATCAATTAAAATTTAAAACTCTTGCAAAAAGATATGACGGATATACTTTTAACCTTTTTTTATTATTTAGGTAGCCTCAAGAAGTGGAATCACTTTTTGGATGAGAAGATTTTGTATTCGGTCTTCAATATATACATATGAGAGCAAAAACTTTTCTATCAGAGCCAACACAACCTAACATAATCTGGCAGATAATTAATTCTGTTGGAGCAGCTTTGGCCGAGGTGTATCAACAACAAAAATCTTCTCATCACTAAATACTAAATTTATGATCTTTGGTGATTTTTTGAGAAAGTTTATAAACTGTTTTAACTCGTTTCTGTTGTTGTAAGGTAAACAAAATTTAGAATTTAGCACTTCCCAAAGCCTTTTAAACTCAAATATTTCTTTACCACGTACCTCATAGTGTTGTTTAGCGATGTTATAGTTTCTTAAATGGTTCCTTATACGAGTTGAAGGATTAGATTGAATAATAGATTTTATCTTCTTGATCTTGGCCTTGTTACGGACTGTATCTGAGTCCTTTACTGCTCCTGCCTGTTTTAAATGTTTCAGTAGCTTCAAATTTGTTTCTAATTTTGGTGACAGTGTTTAGATGAGCTCCAAAGATATTGGCTATATCAACAAATATAGCTCCTGCACAAATCTGTGCTTATATTTTTTTAACGTAGTTGGGATATCCTTAATGACAGAAAAACAGGGCACAGTTATAACACGTAACATAAATAAATATATCAATTTCATAGCATTGGTATCAATCTTTACGGAGTTAGAGGCTTTTGAATTCACTCAAAAGCCAATATTACGCACACGCTATATTCATTCTATTATGTATTAAATTATTTATAATTCATATGCATCTGCAGTATATTTTAAGATTTTAATAAAATATAAACGCTGCTATGAATTAAATCTCGCAGGCATTTTGCATTTATCATAGGGGGATTACTTGAATTGTCAAACTCAAAAGCCTTCCTGCAGAGTGAAACTTTCATATATTTTTTATATCTTCCAAATAAAGAAAGTTCTGAGCTTTTTGATACTTCAATTTTTAATGCATCCCAATAATGGTAATTTAATGTTCCTGCAATAGGAACTCTATCGGGAAGCCACAATAACTTTTTTTTCAACAATTGTTGAATAGCTGCAGATACTTTTCCAGTGTTTGATGCTGTTGTGTCAAAAACCATTGCTCAAACATTTTCTGTACATTTACAATCAGTAATAAGTTAAGAAGTGTATCTGTCCGAGTCGATAGTTTGCTTTGTGTGGTAGTGTAGGAACATCATGTAATGTTACTCCTCTATATGACAAAGAGAGAACAAGGAAAAAACGATTTTTTGCGTAATAAGACCGATGTAAAATAAGAATGTGGCAACACTAGATATTTGCCAATTTTTATGGAATTCCGAATTTAGCCTGAGTATATCGAACCAAAAGAAAAAAAGTTTGGGCAGAGCGATCAAACCAGTGAGCGCTCTAGAGATTAAAGTACTTATGAGTATAGTTGAGAAAAACGCGTGCGAGGAGAAGGGCGGGAGAAAGACATATGGTATCATTATTTAAAATATATAGTATTTATCAGTTGCCTGCTTTATTATGATTTTTGAGGGCATAACGAAAGTATTTATTAGCAAAATGATATAAAGATATACTGCGTATAATTGACTTAGACGGGTTTTATCCGTTACAGTAGATTTGAAAACGACACACTCCATGAAATTGTAATTCATTATGAACCATATTCTCAGAATAATAACTAATAAAACGACAAAGTAAGAGTATTTCGAAATATATTTGAAGTTCCAAGTTTAAAATAGAAGGCTTAAATTAAATAAATCTACATACTAAAAAATAAAAGATAAACCATTATACATTTAAGTCAAATTTACAAAATTAAACAATTAGAATCATATAACTAATAAATACAGAATATTGAAATAATAGATTGATCCAAATAATATTTTCTTGTTCTAATCGGAATTCAGTTCAATATGTCATAACTTTAGGTTGCAAAACACAAACCAGACGTGGAGTTTAATCAAAAATATAATCACCCTTTTTTCCTCATCTGCAAGTTGCATATACAATTGTGCACAAGATAGATATATCTCTACCGATGAGATCTTAATAATGATTAATAATAAAGTATGTAAATGTCAAAATCATAAAATAATATTAGATTTAAATCCATATCTTCTTCCAATCTTAGTACGAACAGCTTTTAGAATCCCACTTTCATTTATTTCATGTTTATCTAAAAAAAAAAGTTATTCCAAAGTTAATGTAGTTTTCTAACATGACATGGTAAAGATTTAGAGCAAAAGCTAATTATGTAGTAATGTCCGGCAATATTACTTTATTAAGAGCATCAAAAAAGATTTCCCCCGGTTATTTATGCTTGTATAACAACATACTATTATCATGAAGGATACACACAATTGCTAATTATAATGCTACACCCAATGCAACTACCCCCGTTGTTGTGACCATTTAACCAGTTGTTTTTGCCTTTATGAGTTTTCTGAACACCATTTCTTGGAACTTATGAACCATAGCTAATCCTTAAGTGACAAAAAAGTAATATTTATTGACTATATAATATTGGAAAACCTAATGATCATACCCAAGCCTTTAAGTGAAGAAAACTAGTGTCAGACAAACTAGTTGCGAACCCTCCAAAGCTACTACCCCCGCTGTTGTAAACATTTAAGCAGTTGTTTTTGCCATTTAATGAGTTGTGTATCATAATGCTTGATATGTTTAGCTAAAATAGAATCATATTTTATGGTTAGATTGAAAAAAATTTGAATACTTACTGTTAGATACTACAAAATTCAGAGTTCCATTTCGAAATTAGTAAATATTTTATACTTTTTACTGATAACTTGATCGTAATTTGGTGTAGATGACTCAAGACATGCTGAGAATTATCTCAACTTAACAATTTACAATGGGGGTATTTATATAAATGACTTCATTACCAACATCCTCCATTAATTTAATGGTAGTTCCTCGGGAATGGACGTGTTTACCCGTGTAATTCTCCATAAATTTTTGAAACGTAGTATGATTAGCAATGAATAAGGATATATTACATGTAATATGCATCTTTGTGAGATCAAAGTTAAAGTCTGACTTTTATGTATTCATCATTAACTTGATTTTCTAGATGAATATCCATGCTCTTGATATGAGATGATGATAATGAGTGGTGTGGAATTATAGACAGGTGACTAAAGGCACATTTATATCGACAAATCCGACAAGCCATCTGTTTCTCATCCGGTAAGTATTTTCCAAATTCCTGGGCCTCCATTTTTATAAATCCAGACAGAAGGTGACGTTAATTTAGGCATTTTATTCAGTTCTCTATCGACTATCTGCATCTAATATTATATTAATATTGAATAACATAGGCGGGAATGATAACTTTCCTGATAGAAAAAGATGTATATTATTTAATCAATGATGCCATGCGTATTTATTCTTTTCTCCTTGCACGATTTTCTATTCTTACCAAAATTATCACCCTTACTTATGAGTCATCCCAAACTAAATATATTCTTGACGCATCCATATATTTGGTTGGGGAATAAGTAATTTCGTATTTACCACTTTAAGTAAGAAGTGTTACAATCATCCAATTTAAGCCAAGTATGCCTTGTTCTGTTCAATAACTTCTTTCCAATGATAATCCAACTTCATAATGCCCTTCTCGTAGAAGCCTTTGTCCTTATTGCCAAAAAAAAAAAAAAAAACTCGAACAACCAATTTTCACAGGCCTTTATAGAAATATGTACCCCCAATCGCGTTGCCCATAGAAAACTTGGTAACAGGTCCGGACTGTAGGGGGGATGCATAAGAACTTACCATCCGAGCTCCTGGAGCTTCTGGTGAGTAATCAAATATGTATGCGGCCTGGCGTTGTCTTGATGAAACACGATTCCTCTCCAATTCGATTTTCTTTTTGTATCGAACCTTCTAAAAATGGTTCAAAATGGTTTTATAATCGATGTTCAGCTCCTGGGCAATACAACGACTGCTAACATAATGGCCTATCTCGATATTTTCCATGATTTTATCGACATTTTCGACGGCAGATCTGTTAGTGCATAGTACATCATTAACATGCACTAAAACAGAATATAATCCCTCGAACCACTTTTCTGCAACACGAACCGAAATAATATTGGCCTGTATACATCGCAAATTATCTTGGTTGCTTTCCATGCGTTTTTCCCTTCCAGTAAGTAAAAATGTAAAATATAGCACACTTCTTCCTTTGAGACTTCCATACTGGACGTATGAGAATTTTCGAGTGAACCGACAAAACGAAATAATGTAGAAAAAGTGTTTTTTTGTAAAACACACCCCTTTCCAATACTTTATTGATGTGAGCAATAATGAACAAGATATTCTTAGTTACCAAAGGCGAGAAACACAAAATTACTTTTTCCCCAACCTATAATTAATTTCATAATATTTATATAAGCTTTGTTTTATCACAAGTTAGAAATTTATTTATTGAGTAATCTAATTTAAATAGGGTAAAAATATTATAGCTTCTAAAACTTTATAATTTAATTTATTGAATGAGTCTATAGAAAAAGTTTACTAAAGTTTTTTTCTAAGAGTTTCAGGAACTTGAATGTGGGTGATTTTTTCTAAAAATATTTTTAGAGCATATATTTCCCCAAAAAATATATAATCAATTATAAAAATTTGATGATAGTTAATGAGTTTTATAGTTCATAGTATGACTCCTTTTAAGTATTAAAATTAAAATTAGATAAGTTAAATAATTTGAACCAGAAACGAAAATATAACCATTATACTCTACCTAACTGAGGTGGGCTAGTTCCGGATTTCTTGTGGATATAAGACTTTTTGTATTTATGGAAAGGAGTCTGTCACAAAGAATAAACTTTTTTAATTCATTTTTTTTATTATTTATCCCAATGTTTCAGCCATTTTTATAAAAAATATTTAAACATAACAAAAGAAAAAAAAAAAAAATGATTCATAAATAATAATACATAAGATAGCTTTAAACAATAAAAGGGATGATTCTGTGCTTCATCTGTAGTTCTTTGAACCAAGTCATTGGTTTTTTAAGAAGCTTTGTAAAATTGGGCTGTCAAGTAGGAACCATATTCCTTCATTAAAATATCCAGTTGATATAAGGTAAAAAGCCAGGCGACATTTCAGCGGCTCCAAACGCCACGTGCATTCCTCCATTTTATTAATCATTATTGACTTTTTAATTAAAACTAATACATTTCTTGCTATGGCCACCTCCCTGCCTCCTTCCATAGGTCGGAAAAGGAAATTTCATTTCTCTTTCCCTTAATTTTAATTTCGCAAGGATCTTAAATTCAAGATCTTTTGTATCTTAAGTCTTTTGTCATTTCACACGACGTATAAATATGAAATTGCGTATCGATTTCACCACATTTAAAAGAGCAAAGCCTATCCTCCTTGGTTCTTTCAATAAAATTATTGTATAAAAGTGTCTAGCAGTTTTAATTCATTTTTAACGATCAGAATTCAATAAAAGGTCATATAATTTTAAGCACAATATATTTAATTGCATGTTTAAATTAAGAATCACGTAATATATCCGGTACTCAGCTATTTTGCCTCAAAACATTTTAACTTAAACCATTTTGCCTTAAAGCTATTTGACCTCAAGGATATTTCTCCTTAATAAATAAATAAATGAAATTTATACGTCGATATTGTTTATTTTTGGTTGATATTGATGTTCCCTTTCAATTAAAATATGCAATATTTGTTATTATAAAATGAGTTAAATGTTTGTTTTCTGTTAGAATAGTGATGGAATGATACCCTTGCCTCATATTATGGTTGTTCGTTAATCCTTAAGTCTTTTCTAGTATGAATAATTCATCATAACTAATGATAATTACTAACCGAGAAGTGATTAGCAATTATTCTATTCGAATCGTTGCTTTTTTTTTTTTTTTTTTTCTTATTATTTTAATTTTACTAGCTATGATGTCTCTGGTTCGAATTCATTGCTTAGTGAGATTTTGTTGGTGTATGCATTGAAATTTTGTGAAATGATTTTATCATTTTTCCAACAAAAAACAACCATTTAATGTGTTTTATAGTGATACACATTAGACATTTTGATGAAAAAGTCAAGGAAACATATATTTTAACCAAAAATAACTAAGGGGACGAATAAATCTCATTTATTTATATATTAAGGGTAAATGTCCTATGGTGAAATGGTTTAAGACTAAATGTCCTGAGGCAAAATAATTTAAGTCAAAATTTTATAGCGTCAATATAACAACTCCTAGCTAAGTTGGGACTTCATATTAATGTTTTTTGAAGTTAGTTTTAGTTTTAATAAATGAAGAGCGTGGAAACTTTGTCAAAAACATTTTTTCCAAAAGCCACATTGCCGAACGGACATTTATCGATTGACCAATTTGCCAAAGAAAATAATTTGTTATGATGATTCATACTACAATACTATGACATTATGATTATCACTCATGTTACTCCAATTTTACGAGATAAAATGAATTATTATCCACAAATTGTAATCATTAATTGTGATTCATTTCCTTGTGAAGATGCTTTAACAGTTGGCTCAAACCACTATCAGAACCGTTATAACAAAAATTATAGCAATCCATATCTGGGTTTCCCAACCTTTGCCTCTCTATGTACCCCTTTAGCATTTTGATACATAACTTTTAAAACTAAAAAGCTATGTAATATAAGAAAATTCTATTAAATTTTTATTTTATCTTTGTTCATTATAAAGAATATAAAGATATTTTTTACGCTTCCAAATTAATTAGCTATTTATATGAGAGCAATTATACCATCAAACTAGATAACATATATTATAATCGTTTTAATTGGGCTTTGTTTTTGATTTGCAGGTATATCTATTGGAGGATTTTTTTTTTGGAGACAACACTCAAACATCGTGTTCCCTTGTTTTTGGATTTGCCATATACAATTATTCCGCAAATATAGTATACGATTTTAACCCAAAGCATATATAAATTTTCACCAGAAAGGTCAGTTTCAACAACGTATTAGAACCTCTTGTTTACTCAACCCCTTGTGGTAATAACTCTGGATTTGATAGAAAATGATTTGTATCACGAAGAGTATATAAATAAGCTTGTAATTATTTCAAGTTTTGTCAGAAGGTCAATTTTCAATGTTTTCAAATTTGATAGTCTCCGCCTTCATTTTTTTCTTATCAAATTCTACAAATTCTGACACTATACTGAGCATAGCTAGTTTGTCATTCTCGGCGTTTCTTTTCTTAAGACAAATTTTTACCGAATAAGCTATAAGTTTTGACCCAAAGTCACAAGTTGTTGGATCTGCTCCATGAATACTTTTGTTGAACAAATTAGTATCTTCAAATAATTCAACGAGATAAAAACAGTTTCATAAGAAATTCATTATCTTACAATAAATTACTGAAATCTTCAGGAATGTTGTTATATTAAAAGAACTGAAGTAATTCATTTTGAAATTCAGACTCTCTTTTAGCGACAATACTCTAAGAGAACCAGCGTACATTAGGATAATAACGAAGCTATATATGATCAGATCCAAAATCTTTGTATAGTAGTTTAAAAAGCTTCGAATTGAGGGCACTTCATTTGATATTATTCACAATTTTGATTATCTGTAATAATACATTGGATAGCTCGTCATGCAACACTTTGCAAGCAACAGTAAACCGATAGATCAAACATTGAATAAATTCAAATGGGGAGCAACTTCCAAGACATTGTCTTTGAAACCAGACTTTTCCCAAAACATTGTCTTTGAAACCAGACTTTTCCCAAAACATTGTTGGTTTACCAACTGATGTACATCCTTTCAAATCTTCTCATTAATTATTTCAAAAATATATTGATCTTTGGTTGTGGCTTCAAGTACAGAATTTCAAAATATTTCTTACTTAATGCAGACTTCTCCAACATATCGAACAAATACAAGTAATTGAGCAAAGTTTGTTACATCAGTCGTCTCATCTAATTGAATTGCATACGACTTTTTTAGTATTGTAACTTCGCTAATAACATGTTGTAGAATAACACCAGAAATATCACTAACATACCTTTGCACCTATTGTTCGGTGAAGGTATTTTATTCAATTTCTTTGAGATTTCTTCACAAATGGCCCATCGAACCATTTCTTATACTGGTGTACGAATCATATTTTTACCAATAGTATAAAGTTTATTTTCTTTAGCAATCATGAGTGCAACTTCAAAAGATGGTTTTACTATTGCATTATTATGCTGGAAAATACTGGGATACAATCTTTTTTCCAAAAGTTTTTTTTTTTTTTTTTGCACTATTTAGGCAATTAATCTTTTATTAATATTTAAAAAGTCAGAAATGAATTTTATAACAGGGGGCTGTTTTGTAATAAAAATTTTTAATTATATTCTCAAATATTAAGGTATACTTGAATTTGCTCTATAAGAAAATTATTATTTCCTACGTCTCTGCTCGGAAAGTTGCTAGGGGTTTTCTTTGTCAAGGGGGGTCGAATTTTTTGTATTTCTCGAAAAATTTCTCAGATTTGGAGTTAAATAAAAAGAAAACAGCAATCCTCCCGTTCGGGGATCGAACTCCTGAAAAAGATTATGAAATTCAAGGATGGTCGGTTAAGGATAAAATTAAGGTTCTTGGAATTGATTGGGAAAGACATGGAGAGTCTGTCTCGAAAAAAAACTATTAAGAAAGGTTTATAAATCTTAGGATATTTGAATGGAGGAGGTTGAACTTGCAGACGCGTGTCGACATGTCCAACGTAAAGTTGTTCCTTCAGTGCTTTATTTAGATACCGCGTTGCCAATATTGGCCAGTTTCATAAAGAAGTTACAGAAGTTATTTAACCAAATTTATATTCAGGCTCTAAAAAGACTAAGGAGACAACTTGGGGGATGGTAGTTCATTTATGTCATGATCTACCTAAAATATACAGGAAGACTATATTGGATTTATCCTGTAATCCAGAAAAGGAATGCTATTATGTCATTTCTAATAGTAAAATCTTTGAATACATTACGATGGGAACATATTCATCTTCTTCCTTGGCCGCCTCCTAAAGAATTTTGTGGAAAGCTTCTACGATGTATGACTCGGCTTCTAGTGTGAACATTATTTGGCATTTTTTAAAAAATAAGGCGTTCTTTGTACCTCTTGATAACCCAATGAGTCTCCAGAATGAGGCTCTTTCTAAAGAAATTTTAACTATCCATGATATGTTTACAATACAAGAGTCAAGGGTTAAGTCTGTAAATTTTTATTACCCTCTGCTAAAAGCAGCTAAGCTTCATAAATCCCCTATACCTTGGCATTTAAAGCTGTTACTTCAGACTCCCTTAGAACATAATGCATAGAAAATTTGTCAAATATATATTATCTTCTTGACCTGCCGCAAAAACAGAAAAAAAGGTAATAATGGAGTTCCTCCATTTTGTCAAGGAGGATAGGAAATTTACGACTCAGTTCCAAATTTTGACGGGCTGTATTTACTTCAATTCTCCCTATAAGGACTGTGGAAAGACTTTAAGTCAGCCATTCATGTATTTGCAAGATGCCCAGTATTATCTGGTCTTCGATATTTCTTCGATTTGAATATTGATCCTTTTAATTTGAGTGAATACCTTCCCAGTACTTGTACATTCTTTTTGGAATGCCCAAAGGGCAGGAAAAGGCGACCCCAGAAACTAGGGATGTCTGCTTTGCTGTAGTTAGCGCTAAATCATACATAGCCTAATGGGTCTAATGTATAATTCAGCTAGAACGTTAGAGAATAAATTTTTTGATAGTTTGAAAGTTTGTTTTGGTCCCATTTTGACATCCAAATACAAGGCAATAGTATTTTCCTTAATCTTAATGAAAAAAAGGGCTTATATTCTTATAAAACTTGGTTGTTTAGGCCCTCAAGATAGCCGACCTCAAAAATAAAGTTGTCAAATGAAAACTTTCTAATACAAACCCTATTTGTATTTTAAATATCCTCTAAGTCAATCTTATGGCGCTTTATAAATATGTAATAGTTTTTTCCCATGAGCTAAAACCTACGTATATTATTGTTATTTAAACTGTAAAACACACAAAAAACCATTAAAATATTGCCTTGGTCTATAGGGCCTTTTAAAAACAAATCCTGTTTTAGAGTATAATTATTATTTTAAGTCATATTTACACGAGAATGAACCCTACAGACGAAGATTTTAGATGCATATATCTCTGGAACTAATACACCGATTGATTACAAATTATCAGGATTTTCAAACCATGTAAAAAATTAGATAGTATTAGATATGTGGTTATGTGGGGTATTTTGGTGTGGAATGACCACTCTAATTAAAAAAATCGAGTAAAAGGAAGGTTCATATTTGGTAGCTAATAATTTTTAGTTTTTGCTTATTTTATCAATATTCAGTACGAAAATTAAGAACTAAATTAAAAAAATTGATCTAAATTGAAATTTTTTTAAGGCAATTTAAAAAAAGTTATAATTTAAGTACATATATTCTTTCCTTATAGGTATAATCATTTAAAAAAAAATGTATGTATGTAAATGGTCTAAAACCTGGAGAACGCTAAGGCTTCAGAAAAGGGTAGACCTATCGAATACTAAACTAATATTTCAAATGATATATGTTACAGCTGTACTCCCATCGATTGGAGAGCGAGCTATCGAGGAAGAAGAAAACTGGCTCGCGGTTAAGTGGAGACTTGTCCTTATAGAAAATATTTTACCTGGAATATACATAAAAGTTTTTGTCGATATAATTACTAACCCTTGTGTGGAATGGAGGAATTTTATTTATTAATCGCATGTTTTTAAGTTTCTTATGTTTGGTACAGATCTATCGAAAGATATTATTAACTTTTTTTCAAAGGAATGGGGGCGATCCACAGAATCATATGGAAATTGTCACCTCTTTATGATTCGAATAATATCGTTTATATAGTGCATAAAAACTCAAAAAAGAAACGCTTCTTTAAAAATCTTTCATCGCTAAAAATGTTAGAAAAGACTGCCATCGAAAATGATAGTATAACTATTCATGACACTCATAGAAATTCTATTTTTAATACGGGAAGATTTCTTTTCACTCTGAAGCGATCAGCTCTAAAACACTGGCCTCTCACTCTATGCTATATGAAATTGCAATCAAGGAATAAGGAATACCCCAAGGCTAAAATAATCACTTGAGCTTTTATAAAAATGTTATGCCTTTCTCTATCTTGGGGCAAGGTGATTGCCATTCTCTAGTGTGGACCAATGATAGTCGAAAATTCACGGCACAATTTGAAGTATGTAATAATCTTATCCAATTTTATCCTCCCTGCAAGGATTGTGGAATAACTTTTAATAATATAATTCATGCTTTTAGCAATTGTCCTGTTTTAAACATTGTCAAGTCTTTTATCATTGTAAATCAAGAATTCCTTCGAAATTTTAGCCCAAATTTTGTAACGGCATACATATAATTTGGCATGATATCTATAACATTTTACAGTAAAGAAGAAAAAGCTATCATCTTAAATGCCTATATTAGTCAACAGAATATGGAAGAGGAACCAATTGACACCACTCACATTAGAGCAATTATGATATCTGCTGCAGAATGGTATACTGCATTTAAACTGAAGATACCGATCCTAAACAACGATGTATCGTGGAGGTACGTGTTTGGATTAATAAAATACTAATATATTGGGAATTTTAATTTATTTATTAAGTGGTTTGCTATTAAGGATGTATTCCTTTAGTTTTTATTAAGTTGGATATCTCATTCATGACTATTTACTGTATCTTTTAGTAACTTGAATTTATATTAAAACATTATACGGTCACATCTTCATCGCAAGATCCTGGTATAAGAGCCAATCTATGGTCAATTTTCCTTGAAAAAATTATTTATATTTAGCCTGTAAGAGGATCTTTGTGTACTCCACATATCAAGTTCCATCGGAAAACTTGGTACTGAAAACGAAAATCCAGAAGATATATTGGCATACTTTGGGAGCAAGTGGATCACTTCAAGGAAACATGAAGGTTAAACTTCACTTATCTAAATTGATAAAAAAGAACGAACGATTCATCGTGGAGGTACACGTTTGGATTAATAAAATACTTCCCATCATTTTCTGCTAGGCATTTGAAAATGTTTAAACGTATTAACAACTATTACAAGAAGTATGTCGTGAAGTCAGATGTTCTGGAATAGTATATTTTATTTTATTATTTACTTAAATATTTTAATAAATGGGATTTTTTTCAATATATGAAATATGATTAGTACATGATAGGCAATGCCAAGAAATTTACTTCTTCAAATAGGAAATTAATTTTAAACTATAATGTTTATTTATGTATTGGGCAAATTTCTTGTTTGTATTTATCTATTTAAATAAAGACTGTGTTTCTCTGTTGAGAAAAAAAAAAAAGAGATAAATAAATAAAATCCTTCATTTTACTAGATTTTTTATGATTAAACGAATTTTGTGAGAATTGTAATCCAGATAAATTAATAAATAATTTATCTTTTAAATACTGCAATGTGTTTAGAAGTCATTATTAACTTTGATTGCCATATATGGGGTTCATTCACATCAAAATATGACTGAACTGTATTTATACCCTATGAACTTGATTAAAAAAAAACTACTCTAGGCCACATCTATATCCGTTGAAAGTTTAAGCGTCATTTTTGTGTTCTACGTATTAAAAACACATATCAAATGTAGTTTTTATCCCACTGGTGTTCCATAACCACAATTGGTTACATTAAGCCCCATTAACCACAATATCACCTTGAATAAATATATATTCATTTTTAAAATGTAATAACTAACATAGCTATGTTAAAAAATTATAGTTATTCTAAATTTTAAATATTTTGGAATGTAAAAAGAACCCTTCGTGGTGAGCGTTGATCTCTTCAAAATCATATTAGTTGACAAATTGTATTGCATATTTGTTTTTGTTTTTTAAAGCTGTCATGATTCCGTCTAAATTATCTTTGAGATTACAATACCTATTAAATTAATTTGTTTTGACATTACAAATTACTTAAATCATATATGTAAATTGCAATAAAACAATACCACAAAATTTGTAGGGAATGGATAATGACTTAGTACTCCGTTATTGAAGCAATATGCTCAAATTGGTTAAGTAAAGGTTGCTTTGAGGTAAAAGAGCAATATCAGTTTCTTGGTGAACTCTTTTAATAAACACGTCGTTTCATTTATTATTCATCCAAAAATTCTAACTATTATTCAATAATTGTTGGGGATTGTTCACAGATTAAAAAGAGCTAGTTGAAACACGCAACCAATCAACTTTCACTTAATGTGTAAATGTTAGCGCCTCAACCCTAAAGATTTACTAAAGTGTATATTTTTTAAATAACTCTTTGGCAAGGCAGTTTCTGATTTTAATTTTTTTTAGAAAAAAATGTCAAATCTTCTTTCAATTTACTTCCCTTCATAATATGTCCTGACACTTCTAAGCGATTGATATGAATTACATTTATTCAAATCTTGTAACAGTGAACTAATTGGTGGTAAACATTTTTTACACTTATTAGTTTGTTTATATTCTAATATCGCTGTTTTTATTGAGCATCAAGTACCTATACTTATGGGTGTACATTTTGTAGAGAATGAGGAGAAATCAGAAGCAAAACTAATTGTACTACTAAATGAAGACTCTTGTTAACACCAACAACTTCCGATTATATGATTTTTATGGTAATTAATGGTATAGAGAGGATAATTTTCAACTTTTAAAATAACATTAGGTCAGTAAAAATGTTATATAAATATATTTCCATTTTATCATTCATTTTTTTTAATTACGGGAATTCATCTTTCTGAGAGCAACAACAACGAAAAATATAGCTATTCCAATGACTGATGTATGGTTGTTATTCTGTCATGATTTGAAATGGTTATTTTTTTAAAATAAATGTTAATATTTTGTTTTATTATCTTTACTAAAGAATTCAATTAAAAAATTAATTTAAGTTAAAAAAGAACCAAATTTACTTATTAAATACTTAAGTAAATTTTACACCATCAAATTAAATAATATTATTAGGAAATAATACATTTAAACAAATTGATTATAGTTAAATGTGGCCAATAATCAAGACATGTGTAGCAAAATTTCATGCATTCTTTCACTTTTACTAGGCCGAACATTGTTCCTCATTCCTCCATTCTCTGTTCGTCTCTTTCGAGAAAGTTTTGTGTACATCTTAACACGAACTTGGCAAAATTTCCGAATTATTTTGTCTTAAATTATGTCAATCGGGTAGGGATATATTTGTTGTTTCTTTTTCAATTAGATCTTGCCCAATTTTGGTTATATCTCTTAAATCATTAAATTTTTGAATTTTAATAAGGTTGCAAAATTGCTTCTCGGCTGTAATGAATATATTTTCGAAGACTTCCACGAGTTTTGAATATGAGCCATTAGTGTCCACAATAACAAAACTAAGACAGTCAGAACGAACATACTGTTATGTCTTAATTTGCTTTAAAATATAGCCAGCAATATAATATAAAATATCGCTTTGTTTTTCAGTCAACACAGTATCTTCTTGTGGTTGATGAGTTAGTTCTTGAAGAAAAGATTCATTATTCGCTTCGTCTGATATATTTCTTCCTTCTTTTAAATCATCTAAGAAATCGATTAGATATTTGCCATCATATTGATAATTGGAAGATCCCTTTTCTTTCATGAACTGACTTAAAACAATTATTCTAAGATTATTTTGAGCCTCTAATGATGTTGGAGTTGGGCAGTTGTATCAAATAAGGCTGAATAAATTTTCCATGGCATCTTGAGTAAATCTTCCATTTAAAATAAATGAACATTCTTCCTCAAGAAGTTCCTTGTGCAACTGAAGGATAAAAGTTGTCGACAAAATGATACCAGTTTTCTAAGGCTTCCAATAATCTTTTTTTTCTTAGAAGACATTGAATGTTCAAATAAAGTAGAAATTGCATTATGTACCAAATACCACCGACCTTCTGGAGACTTCCATGGAAATATTGATTCTTCATAGTGAGTCTAAAGTGAATAATTTAAGTATGCATAATTAGAATATAGAGCCCAGTGACATCCTTATAAAGCAACTCATAAATTTAATGTTTACATAGTAAAAAATAGTTGATTATATTACTTGGCAAACTCTTGAGTATTTGGCGGGAGTCCAATTTGCATATTTGAAGGCATTGATCCACAATTAACTTCGATGGATATCTTTTGGAAATTTAAAGATTTTCATTGGCGATAAGACTTTTTACTCGAAGTTGATATAGTATTACAATACACTAGACTACACGTTACTATTATGAAAAATATATTGCAATTCATAAATATTGGATAATTATGATAAATAATTAAATTAAGCCCACAATGTAGTATATAAATTGGCTTCAATACCTTTAAAACATACCTTATGGCAGCAGACAATTTTAAGCCAATCTGCAAAGATAAGGAAAAAACATGTTCTTCTTCTACTGAGTGTCCACTCTTTCTCGTGAGTCATTTATTTATCACCACTACGATTCATGAAATAATTTCAAAAACAACCCTTCAACGAACTGTTTTTCCTTATCTAATCTCACAATTGTGATTTTTCTATAAGTTTTCTCCCATTTCAGCCAATATTTTTTGTGTATGTAAGTTTATTTAGTCGTTCTTGCTTTTAAAACCATTAGATGAAGTTTCCTTAAGATTTTATTTTTTGAAATTTTTCCATTCTGTTGATACATGTCAATAAATAATTAGTACTGTTAGATTAATTTCAAACGTCGGGAACAGTTTGCCATCAATATTTCCTTTTTTTATCATAAAACTGTTATTTTTCTCAACGTTTTGCACATTTTTTCAGTAATAGCCTATTGTTAAATAATATCTAAATGATGAAGCGTTATCCCTGAATCCCTTCACACTAATAGAACTCACTAAATATATCAAACAAGCGTGTGTGTACTGTTAAATGACGACTGATAGGATGAGTGAGCGGAAACTTACCTGCCCCTTGTTATTTCATTCTTTTGGTGGTGGTAGTTGTTGTAGTCATTACTTGTCCGTTCTTCCCTTTGCTGTGGTGGTCGTCGTCGACGACTACGACGACGTCTTCTCCTTATTTTTTTACTTTCCTTTTTCCCTTTTTTTTAAACAAAAAATAAGGGAGTAGAGATCTTGTCAGTTGTGTGTAAGGGGAGTGAGCCTTGTCGTATGTTGTATTTGTGTCCTTATAGTTTTACAAAAATCGGTTTTACCAGTGAGAGGACTTCATATTATATACAGCATTTATATACATAGCTTATAAATAATAATTGTGTAAAATATAAAAGAAAACCCACAAGGTGAGTCACTCTTTTTCCATAGTTTCCCTGTTTTATTCATTGAAGCACTCTATGTTCGTTCTCTTGAACTAGTTCATATATTTCGTTATTATCTACATCCCTTGCTCATAGAGAAGTATTTCTTTTCTATCTTCAAAAAAAAAAAAAAAAAAAAAAAAAAGATTATCCAATCAAGGTTATAATTAAATTAGGGTTGTAAATTGTAAGCATTTTTTTAAACTCATGACGGAAAGCTGATTGTTTGTTATAAGTACCTTTTGGACTTGCATTAGAATTGAGGATCGAAAACGAAGTAATTTCTGCCTATGCCCTTGCTTGATATGGAGTGTGATTTTTGCTCTAATGATTTCGTCCTATAGCTACTTACAGCTTATCCAATGAAATACCTTGACAGCTAAGCTACTCTCCTTTCAAACATTATTCAAATTTTCCGGATTACCATGTTAATTTTTGGTTTCTTGTATTCTTATATACTGGTAGGTGATATTTTATATAACTCTACTGATAGGTATAAAATTATCTTATTGCAATATGCTCATCTTTTATTGTTAGGGGGGTTATTCTTATAGGGAAAACTTCAGTTTTATTCTCCTTTCGCTCTACTATCCCTTGGTATTTTTGATCGAGGGAACGTGAATAAGTGAATATGATTGAATATACTTTTAATGACACTATTACTTCTATGTATTGTCTCTCTTAAGTCTTTATTTAGGATAATTTTGAATGCTAAAAATGCAAAAGAATAAAATTTTTGAACTTAAACGTCAATTTAATAAAAAATGAGAATAATGCCATTTACACATGTGCAAATTTACAAACATTCTTAGCCGTAAAAATGGTGCAGAGATCATGAGTCAGCAAACAAACTACTAATAAACCAATGAGCTTATGGTTTCAATTTCATCGACAAAGATACCAAAAATTATTACGATTTACAAACTTATTCATAACTTATAATAGTTGGCCAATTACATATATAAGAATAGATTATATTTTGATACTAAAAACCTTTTTTCTAATTGATTCCTCTCTTTTTCTTTCCGTTTTGAGTTGGAAATGCTTCTATTTGTATTTAACTAGGTTATTAGTTTAGGGAAAATTCGATATTTCTTATCGATCTACTACATGCATCTTTTTTTCTTTTTCTTGATTAGTCGGATGCACGGGGGACAGAGATTGAATTAATTCATCCTTGTCATTTGGACGTAGACTGAAAATTTATTATTGATATGATTGTAACTAACTAACTCCTTAGTTGTGGATGATTCAACAGTTGTATTCGATTAATATTTATTTACATCCATATATCAATGAGCAACATATGTTTATATCAAATAATTATTCATATATATATATACATTTCAGGTGCTGAAGAAATAATATGCTATTTAGAAATTCTCATCACGTATAAACAGTCCTTAAAAAGATTTTTAAGGCTGTAATCCACGACAACACTTATAGTTCGCGAACTCCATCTTTAAAAAACAAAAATCTTCAAATTATAATTGATTAACTTAACAACGATTCACAAAAGTCAACAAACATGGGTAATGGAACTTCAATGCCAGATGTGGACGGTTTCTCTCGAGAAGAAATCTCACGATTAGAAAAACGTTTTCAAAAACTCGATTTGGACCGATCAGGATCTATTTCTGTAGGGGAATTTCTTTCTGTACCAGAATTGAAAGAAAACCCTCTAGTTAAACGCGTTGTTGCTGTTATGGATTCAGACTTGAGTGGAGAAGTCGATTTTAAAGGTAAAATTAGTTTCCTCGCTAAAAGTGATCATTACATATTTTGTGTATGAATAACCTTGAAGTTTAATCAAGAAATGTTAAAATTAGCGTCTATCTTTATGTATCTCCCTTCATACAATTATTTCACTTAAAACTTTTAATAAGAAATGAATTTTATCTAACTTCTACACCAACGTAGTGGAACATAAATTTCAGTATTGTATGTCAAATAAGTTTCACTTCCTATTAATAGAAGGAATTTTTGAGTAGTTTATCACTCAACATTGACAGTGTTGAATGAATGAACATAGATTATTCTATATAATTTTTATTACAGTAGCAATAAATCGGAATAATGGAACTGAGAAATGTGCTTGATCTGGAATTCAAATAGTTTCAAATAGATACTGTAGCATAACCTGACGTCATGCCATGCAAAATATGTTTAACCTGTTCAAAAATATAGAAATGTGCATTTTAATTAGTCTGTTCACGTTTAGTTCACTTGAATTTATAGAGAGCGTTCTCAGGTGAAGTCACAATGAATAGACAATACCACCAAAATGGAGGTATATTAGTTATAAAACTTAGTACGTACCCTCCAGCCTGATGGCGCTGGCGGTTCATTTGTAAAGACACAATCTCATAAAGTGTTTTGTTTAATAATTTCTTGTAAGAGGAGACACCATTTTAAGGACTCAAAGGTGATATTTTTACTACATAAAATGAACAAAATCTTGATGAAACTTTATCAAATGGATTTAAGAATTAAAAAAAAACATAACATCTGTAGTGAATACTACTTGATACCAATTATAAACACTGATATTTGAATTAAATCAAAATAATATCTACTAGAAATGGCTAGATTTGTACAAAAAAAATTTCTGATTGATGAAGTAAGAGAAAAATACAAGGTTAATTATACAAAAATATCCTACGTTTTCCATCATATTAGTTAATTTTTCTCTACAACATGGAAGTAAGATTGAATAACGATATAAAACATATTTAAATGCATTTTAGTGTCAGATATATAATAAAACTAGGCAATAGATGGATAAACTTTTTATAAATGGTAAGTTATTTTACTTGTTGATCCCATTTTGACGTTCAATAGTTTACTATTTTCTATAATATCAATGAAAAACTGTTAAAATTGTTATTAAAATGGGTAATTAAGGCCTCCAAAATGGCTGACATCAACAATGTTGTTATAACGTGAAAATGCTCTATAGCATTTTTATCTTCTTAAAACATTTTAAATATGTTAAACCAAATATTTGATTTATGTGATCTTTCGAGGAGCCCCGGTTTTGAAACATTGATCTAAACTAATAATTATACATATAAAGCTAATATATGTTCCAGATGTGATTTTTCAAAATTTTAGTATCTTTTGTCCTGTTTAAGAAATTTGTGTTTATTTCTTTTAATTAATTATTGTTTATGCTCTACTCTTTAATGCTGAAATTTACTTTTAATTGATAAAACCATTTATGTAAATGTGAACTATAAGTCACTAGAATTTCGTTACCAACTAATGTAATAAATATCTTTCTTCATTTCAAATTAATTATATTATAGATGTTGACCCTAGTGACTTTCCATAAATACAAATAATTTTTATAGATATGATAATTAATTGAGCTAAATTGCTTCTTATTTGGACCTATAGAAAATATGAAATTAAACTATCTCACCAAATATTTGAAAAATATCCTTATAAAATTTTGATTTATTAATCATAGTCTCCACAGAATATTCAAAGGAGGTTTAATCTAAAAAAGCAATTTGCAAGGTTATAACTTTTTGTAATTACGTTATTATTTTCTTGTTTCTATTTATAATTAAACTATCTTTAAGTATGTTTTTGGTAGGGACTCCTGGTCTACTATTGATCATTTTTACATCGCTGGTGAGTTGAATGTACGCAAAATTTTTCAAAACTTATATGTGTGAGATTTTTTTTTCTTCAAAAGAGTTGGATAACAAACTATTTAATATAAATAATTTTGATTTAAGTTGAACTTTTGTAGGTAAATATTATAGAAAATTTTAATCAGTTGATCATTATTATTTTTTAATTGGACATAGGAAAGTTTATTGAAAGCTATGTTCTTAATTATTCATAATAAAGGCATATCCAAAATGTCATATTTTTTACACTTACCTAAATTGCCATGATACTTCCTTCATTATGTATTTTGGAGAGTTCAAGTAGTATTTGTGTTTTTACAATCCACAAAAATATTCAATTGTTGATAAATTTATGTTAAAAGTTGTGACTTACATTTTTGTTCATTAATTTTGTTACCATCGAGATTTGATTTGATTTTTTTCGTATATAAGTAAAAAAAAGTCACCAAAATTAAAATACGAAAAAATGGCTGAATTTGAAAATAGCTGTCATCCTTAAGTGCAAGGTGATGTAACCTTTAAAAATTGTTTTAAACTGTTGGGTTATTTATTCCATCGATGGTTTTATGTTTTTTGAACACGTAAATAAAAATTGAACAAAATTGACTTAAGTTAAGTGTTCAAGTTCTAAGTGAAATCAATTGAGCCCTAGTGTTCAAACAAAAAGATAAAACTTCTTAAATATATTCTTTTTAATAAAAAATTAAATTATAAACGAAAATTCACTGAATTATGTGATGTAGTATCATTAGTCTGTGTACACGTGACGTGGAATTCTCCATGTTTTGATTTCTATGACGACTAATAGCACTATGACGGTTAAATTTATATTTAATTTCATAATAGTTTTTTTTATTTGCTATGTGGACCGAATAGGAGAAACAGGTTTTTTTTCTTCACCATTCGTCTCGATACGCAATGCAAAAAAAATACAGTCCACTTTTCAATTATCAAGGTAAAATTTTGATATGTACTATCCAAAAATATAACATCTGTAGCTCCACTAGAGCCAAAAAACTGACGTTTATTAGTTTTCATATAAAATATACAAACCTACAAATTTCGAGGCTCATTGTTTTATAGACTTAATATCATTTGTCACAAAAAAAGTTTATTTGTATCATTCATATTTACCTGTACTGCTATCGAAGTACCATCATATGTATGTGTTGAAAGTATTTTTTTTCTTTTCATAATAGTTTATTCTTAAAAGGGATTAATATCTTAAAAATATGTAGAAATGCATCATTTTATGATGTATTAGGTATGTCATGTATATTAAAGACTCAATTCCACCTGGTTTTTTTTTTTTTTTTTTTTTTTTCTAACAATCATAGAGACGTAATTTCATGGTCTCAATCCTTAATATTTTGATCAATATAATCATCAAACATTCCTTCATTACACTTCAATGCACTGATAAATTATTAACTAGAATGGGCCCTTGGTAGAGGTCAAACCTCCACCTAAAATTATTAGCCCTAAAATTTTTGTTTCTTTTCTGTTGTATGCTATTTGTCAAAAGTTGTTTTAAACTTTTTACATTTTGTGAGACCTTCACCATGTCCGTTTTTGTTAAAATAGATATTTATTGTCTTTATTGTACCTACAAAATGGCACTATTTTTATTTATGTAGCTCAATTTGTTCCGAAGTTGTGGTCGATAATGTGTTTTTTAATGGTGACCTTGAACTCTCAAAATTGAATGGCCTCTTACTGTTAATGTATATAATTTTCTTACAAACTTTATCAAAATCGGTTTGTAACTTTTTCGGTAATCCTAGTTACAAAAAAACCGAGGAGAAAATATAACTTCCTATCAACTTCGTTGGTGGAGGTAATTAATTAATAAAAGAAAAATATTTCTTTAAATAGAACATATTTGGTCAGTTACACAATGTATTTGTCCTCCTCAAGAATGCTCAATCTTCTCACTTTAAGATCAAAATTAAATAATAGAAATGCAATGGACTTTTTCCAAATTTTTGATAACCTCACTCCCTTGCTATGATGTCCCCCTTAATATCAAAAACTTATCTTCATACATCGACTCCTTCACGTCGTTATATTTATTGTATATCACAACATTTCCTCCTAAAATGAAAGGCCCAAAATCAGTTGGTAGTCAATTCCTCCCAACTATGGAATTATTATTTAATTTGAGAACCGTTCACATATAAGCAACAAGAGTAAATTCGAATTTAACCAATCGACAAGGCTTAGAACATACTGATATGGGAGAAATAAGCAGAAAAATTGTAAGTTGACGAAAGAAAATATAATATTTTATGTATATCAGATATTGTTCTGAACATTAATTTGTTGAACATTCAAATTATTTTTCGTTCAGTTCATATCATTCTTGGTCCTAAAAATAAGGGGAAACATGTTTATTTAAAAAAAATTACTCCCCATGGTAAAAAAAAATAAATAAATAGTTTTTGTCGGACGTTCTCCTTTCCCACTATTAAATAGAGATTAACCCTGTATACCAACTGTATTCAAATTTAAGACACGACAAAAATTTAAGACATTCATTTATAGTAATGAGTAAACGAGTGTGATACTTATTGCAGTTGCTTCCTTTATTGTGTTTTTTATTTTCCAAAGCTATTAAGACTTGACCTTATTCTTTCAGCCTTGATGAGAGAATATTGCACTATTAAGTGCGTGTGCTAATTAATGATAATTTTTTGGGGGGAATTATAAGTCCTTGTTGAACTTTGAGTAGAATTGAAGATCGACATTAGAGTATGCTTCTACTTCTTTCCTCCCTCTCACATAGCAGCTTACAAAACAATCAAAAAACAGCTCATTGTTATGAAAGGTAGAATTTTGTTATCAAAATATAAAGAGTGTTCTTAAAATGATGTGCCCTGGATAATTCAAAAAATGTAGTGAAGAAAGGGAATTACTTAGTTATAATATTATGCACTATCAAGTTCTAGCATGACACTTGACTAACATAATACAAAATATACAGCGTATTTTGTTGCCAGCTATAGATGTTTATGCGTCTTTCCCCCTGATTGGTTTAATTAGAATTAGATCTTGTAAAACTACTGAGTAGTGAGCTTATATTTTCTGTATATTATTCGAAATATTTCTAAAGCATTCAATAATACGTAAACTGTGTACATTTTTAATTTCCACCCTGTATTAATTAAATTGATTTTCCCATAACTTGAAAGAAAACGAAAGAGAGAGAGGGGGGTGTGGTGAATATTTATAGAACTTTAACTGTTATTATTTGAAAAAATGTTCTACGGATAATAATATATTATAATAAATTCATAGGAAGGGAGGCCTATAAGTGACAAGAGCTCTGAAGTATTTCATTATTGCTAAATACTACATAGTGTATATATGTATGTAGTATGTCAGTATATTTCTCTGTTAAATATTAAACGCAGTCTAATTCCATTAATATGAGAGTTTAATATGTACTTTTTTATCAGTTCTGTTTTTTGTTTTTTTTTAATTTCTCCTCGTTTTAAACTTGCAGTCAAACTAGGTGACAACACCTGGACAATTACTTTTTAATTTTGGCTCAATTATACAAAAGTTGTTCAAATTTACAAGTACCAAAATTTAACATAAATTATGTAAATCAGTTTTACTATTGTTTGATTATGCAGTCAAACCAGTATGGAGAATTGTAAAAGTTACTGCTACCTGCAGGTGGCCTCTTAAACCAGGTTGGTATTTTGGAACAATTGAAAAGTTGAAACTAGTTGATAAAATAATACAAATTTACTTCTGGGTTATAATGGAATAACATTCATTCTTAGATAAAGAGGAGGAAAGGACATAAATGTAGAGAATGCATTCATTTACCGGGTATAGAAAAAGTACGGAGACCTGCCTCTAAGAAGTCATTAAAATAATCATTATTGATCAAAATGATGTTTTACATAGAAATTTTATTTTATAATATTTTTTACTATAACAATGCACATTAATTATGAATATGGGCGCCATCAGCTTAAATCACAGCCTCCAACCGCTTCCGGAACCCCTTGCACACGTTGGCAACGTTATCCTTTTTCATGATCCTCCACTGCTGGTTATCGGAGGTCTTTAGGGCATCAATATTCGTGTGAGAGACTTTGCAGGCCTTGTTCTCATTTTGCCGCCATATTGAATAATCTAGTAGATTCAGATCTGGGCTCTGAGGGGGCCAAAGGTTCTTGGACCAGAAGTTCATGTTGCTACCCATCCAATCTTTTACAATATTACCTGTATGGGCCGTAGCCCCGTCCTGCTGAAATACCTACGTGGCCTTGTTGGACTTCTTCATGATCTTGGTGATCTATGGGACCATATTTTCCTACAACACCATCAAGTAGTCGGCCGCGGGCAACTGGTATCCAAAAGTTAACCAAATGGTTTGCATTATTTCTCCAGTTGATGCCAGAACCACCAACATCATCACAGAGGCCGGATGTTTTGTCTTGGTGAATGTATTGATACTGTTGTCAGCCTTGTCAAAGCATACAACTTGATCATGTTGCTTGTTGTAAACGGTGTCAACTGTTGTGCTTCAGATCATTCAAGAGTTGTTGACATCGCTGAAGACGGAGTTCTTCTTGACATTAGGACAGGAATGACCTCTCAATTCTTTTAAGCAACCTTCCTTTACATCTCTGGTTATAGATGTCATTTAGATGAAGTTTTTACATTTAAATAGTTTTAACTAATACATAAAGTAATCCTTATTGAATATCTCAACCTTTCCCTCTCCAAATCGATAAACTGACTGGCAGTCGGCCAATTCTCCCCAATTGTAGATCCATTTTTCATTAAATAAGAGATAATTGTTTACAGGAGCTTAACAAAAGCTAGTTCATGATAAATTAAATCAACGTTCTGCACAGTTATGATATTTATCTTCCATCCTTGGGTCTCATTTATCTTTTCACTATTGATCATTTTTATATTTAAGCTGAAGATTATTTTAAAAATTCTAGAAAATAGTGAATTTACATCTTTTAAATTAAACGTTTTTTTAGCATCCTCCTTAAAGCATGCAAATTTTGCCTTTAGCGACATATTGTGAATGCAAAGCTATTAATCCTAAAAGAATGAAATCGATGAACATACTTTTGTTAACATGGGAAATATGAGTGAAATAAGATACAAAAATATTGTCAAAATACATACATCCAAGATATAATTTCAGGATCATTAGTTTTTTAACTTACTTTTATTTAGGTATATGATATACATGTAGATTGTAAGTGTTCACATAAAGCAGTTTAAAAAAAGACATCACGCTTCAACACGATGTCATATCACTAGCATACAAATTTACGCAATATTATTTTATTAGGATTTGAGGAAAAAATGGAAGCGGAAAACATGGCATGATAAAAGAAAGGAAAAGTGTCTAAATGGAAGAATGGCGAGATTCTTTTAAACTGATATATCTATATCTATCACCAATATAATATATAATAAGAGAAAAGAAAAATAAACAAACACGACATTGGTTCCAATGGAAGGAGTGCTAATCATTTAATTCTCTGTTATTAATATTGGAAAATATTCCCCAGCCAAGGAAGGAGTCAGTTATATTAGTAATTTAGTTTTTAAGAATCTTGCCATTTTTTCCATTGATACACTTTTCCTTTTTTTTATCTTTCCATTTTTTCTGCTGCTATTTTTTCCTGACACCTATATTGGCTGTCGATTTTTCATTTACCATTACTCTTATTAGTATTCTGAACATTGATTAATTGAACTCAAATTTTAAGCATGTAAAAAAAATAAACGAAAATCCTCATGATAATCATCCCTGATAATTTAAAGAATGTTTAAAGGAGAGTAGCTTAGCTGTCATGACTTTTGATTAGATCCCCTTGAATAGGACAGAGAAAGAAATTAACGAGGACATTGGCAAGAATTACTCCGATGTCAAGTCTCAATTCTACTCGGAGTCCAACAAGGACATAAAACTAAAACTCAGCGATAAATTTTCAAGGTCGCTTTCCCTCTTTCATGAGCGCACACGAATGTTCAATCAGGTTTTAAATGTAACAGGAAAGGAAGTTCTCTTATAAGAAATTAAATAATAATATCAGCTAAGGAAAATAAATCTCTTTCTTCAGATTACCAATTTAAAAAAAATAAAATAAATAAAAAACATACCTGCAATGAAATACACACTTTTTATTTATTGAATATTTGAAGTTTGATAAGATTATTGCAACTACTTATTGTAATAGAGCATAATTCAATTGAAATTCATCAATTTCAGTGCCATTGGCTTCAATAACACGCTCCTGATCGCCCTTGAAGGCTTTACACACGTTGGTGATGTACTTCTTCAATATGGACAATCATAATTTGTCGACTTTGAGTTCATAAATATGTTGTGACGATTTATGAAGGCATTGAATTCTACATGTCACTAGATGCTGTAATCTAGAGGGTAAACGTCTGGGCTCTGGGGCAGAAGTTCATGGGCCAAAACGACATGTTATCACTGAAAATTGTTGATGCCACGACTCCTAACATCATTACGGATGCAGGGTACTTGGAGTCGAGATCTTCCTGAGGTCATAGTCAGCCTTGTTGAAAGAAATATATCTTATTATTCTGGTTATTGATCACTGGATCGATAGTGAAGGTATTCCTATTGGAGATGATGATAATTCGTTCACCATTGTGTTTCATGCTCTTCAGAATGTGCCTATAACGCTCCAGACGGACTTCTTCCAGTTTTTGAGTTAAAAGAGGCATTTCCACATGCCTAATAGACTTACGACTAGCCTTTTTCACCACCATGGGCACTGACACCTTCCTCTTGGCTAAAGTCGTCACCTTTGGATTCGCCCTGAAGGCTGCTTCCAGACCCTTGAATCTTAACTTGGCTGGTCTGGTTAAACACCATCTTCCTGTATACATTGGTGACCTTGATAACCTCAGAAATGTGATGGCCAGCGCGAAGTAAAGTTGTTACTTCAATTCATTTCTATCTCATGATATTGAATTACTTGTTTTTGCATAAAAAATACATACAATTCGGCAGCTGATATACTGGAAAATGTTCGGAACTTTGCAATTGATTTACCATAAGCTTTATAAAAAACGTATTAAAATCAGGGCAAAGACTTTTGAAAAACCCGGTACATAGGTGAGACCGGGAAAAATGCAGTAATAGGATTTGAATGTGGATGTAGGAATTGGCTCCTTAACGGTGGACGGATACAACATTAGAGAATCTGATTTGAGTTAAAAACTATGAAAGATTGACTGAATAATATTTTTTGAAGAATAAATTACTACATCTTTTAGATGTTGAATTATTAACTGCCATTGCATTTTAGCAGATAAAGATATAATAAGATTTACTAGTAAATTATAGATCAGAATCTTATATATTCACTCACAAACGACTTCAGGGCCCTAACTTTACCAACTTCGCTTATTGTAAAGTATAAATATATATATAAAACAATTCATAGCAGCTGACTAAATATCTCAATTTTCTCATCAACAAGTGACATTTGAATTTTAATAAAAATTATATTAACTGATAGCAAAATTATCAATAATTCAATTTCAATTATACTAACAAAAGAGTTACTCGGGCAAAGGAGCGGGAAATCACATTGCCAATGGTCAATGTCATTTCTTCTTCCTGTTTAGACCCCTTCGGTGCAGGCGAGCATTATAATATAGGCATATTTAGCATATAGATGATTATTAATTGAAAAAAAAGGGCATTAAACTTCAAATAATATACCAACATATATGGATAAATTTTTTTTGTCTAGATTATAAGTCCATTTTTTATTTTTGTCAAAAATTGCCAAATCGAAATTTGCCATTTTTTTTTGCAAAAAAACTGATTGTACTAATTTTGAAAAAAGTAATAAATAACATCTATTGGCGTTGCAAAGAAAAAGACAACCCCCCTAAGATTGTTTTTATAGTTGCAAAACCAAAAAAGTTATCGAGATAAATGTCGTAGAAAAAATTATAGGTTTATTTTGCAAATATTGGAAAAACTATTTGATAAAATGCTCTCGAAATTAAAATTATGATATCTTTTTGGTCAAAATAAAAATTTAAAGTCCAAAATGTTTTGTTCTTCTTAAAAATTGAAAATTGACTGTTGATGTAAAAAAAGAGAGAAAAAAATGGAAAAATTATTCAGAAAATGACATATAAATTAGTTAAATATTAAATTCTATTCTTCAAATTTATATAAGAGGTTTCTACAAAATTTTATTTACGAATCCAATATTCCATAGGAAGTAAATTTTTCCACCTGTAAAAAACAAAATCTCAATTTTCACCAATTTCTTATTTTGCTCATAACTTTTTAATTTTGAATAAATTTAGAAATTTGCATAGTCATTGTTCGAGATGGCAGTAACTTTTCGATTTCTAACTCTAAAAACAATTTTTAGGTTTTGGGTATAGAATAAGCAACCTTGATATGACCCCCTGAAAATTGCAACCCTCTTCTTAGTCTGATCAAGTTCCAAAGAGACACCCATTCAAGGTTTCAACTTCCTTTGCCCAACTGTGTGTGCACCCATAAAGGACGCACACAAATATACAGATTATATATAAAGTTGATAATATTGTAGAGAAAAACGCGTGCAATGAGAAGGGGGAAAAATACATATGGTATCATTTTTTAAAATACTGATGTCATTATCATCTGCCTGCTTTATTAGGATTTTTGAGGGTATAACGAAAGTATTTATTAGCAAAATGTTTAATAAAGATATACTACGTATAATTGACATAGAAGTTTTATCCGTTACAGTAGATTTGAAAACGTCACACTCCATGAAACTGTAATTCATTATGAACCTTATTCTCAGAATAGCTAATGAAACAACAAAGTAGAGTATTTCGAAATATATTTAAAGTTCCAGGTTTAAAAAAGAACGCTTTAATTAAATACAATCTACATACTAAAAAATATACCATCATAAATTTATGTTAAATATACAAAATTAAACAATTGGAATCATATAACTAATAACAATAAATTATATATACAGAATATTAAAATAATAGATTGATCCAAATAATATTTTCTTGTTCTGACATCGTAATCCAGTTAAATATGCCGTAAATTAAGGTTGCAAAACACAAGGGAGACGTGGAGTTGAATCAAAAAGATAATGACCCCTCTTCTTCATGTGGAAGTTGCTATATACAATTGTGCACAGGATAGATATATCTCTACCAATGTGATCTAACTAATTATTAATAATAAAGTAAATGTCAAAATCATAAAATTAGATGCAACTACCCCCGTTGTTGTGAGCATTTAAGCAGTTGTTTTTGCCTTTTATGAGTTTTCTGAACACCATTTCTTGGAGCCTATCAACCATAGCTAAGCCTTCAGTGATAAAAAAGTAATATTTATTGACTAAGTAATATTGGAAAACTTAATGATCAAGTCTTAAAGTGAGGAAACTAGTCTCAGACAAACTAGTTGTGAACCATCCAAAGCTACTAACCCCGTTGTTGTGACCGTTTAAGCATTTGTTTTTGCCATTTAATGAGTTGTGTATCATAATTCTTGATATGTTTAGCTAAAATAGAATCATATTTTAGGGTTAGATTAAAAAAAAATTGAATACTTACTGTTAATATTGATTAATAAAGGCGGGAATGATGACGTTCTTGATTGATAGAAGAAGATGTATATTATTTAATCAATGATACTATAAGTATTTCTTCTCTTCTCCTCGTACTCTTTTCTATTCTTACCAAAATTATCACCCTTAATTATATATATACAGATAATTTACTGTGTTGTTACAAAAAAAAAAGCCGCAAAAAAACCACTTTTTTCTAGTCTTGTGTCAGTCCCCTTCAGCTCAGTATCTGTAAGGTCCAGTTCAGTCTTGCATATCAGTTCTCAAACTTATAAAGTTCTTTCCTTGATAACGTCACTCTTCTTCTTTTTTCTTTTTTTCTGATCAGTTCTAGTACTGGCAATTCCAAAGACCGACAGTCTTAAGGACCGGTCGCAAAGGACTAATAGAACAGGCACTAAGACTGGACGGATCGAATAAGTAAAGACCGACACGACATTGCTTTTACCCTTCAAAAAAAGTTTTTCTCCAATATATATTTCATAGACACATTTGAATCAATTCAAGGTTTTAAATTCAAATTTATAGTATGAGTCACAAAAGGGTTAATCCGATTAATTTGTTGATCGAAATTGACGATAATTCGTAAAAGAACATGGCTACATGTGTACCAGGAACAAGAGACAACACTTCGATGAACAAAAACATGGGTATTTCTTAAATTTCATAAAAGAAAAGATGATCTAAAATATTTATTAACAGTAAGCCTCAAAATGGTTCCTTTTATTTACTTTTTTATATAAGAAAAGACGTAAAAACATATAAATGACGATGACAGGATTTTTGTAAACACAGTTATATATAATATGTCATTCTTTCCGCAATTGTACTTAAGAACCGATTTATGAATAACTCTTTTTAACATCTTTACCCATGATTAAATGAAGATAAAATGTTAAGCGAGGTTGACTTTGACTTTAAGATGCCATTTGGACTTGAATTTGTTTTTTGTCAAATTTTACTGGATTGGAAGTTGTACGAGTATTGAGGTACCACTGTAAATTAGTGTTGTGCAATTAACATGTTAAATACTAAGATGAAATGTTATGTAAATATCGATTCACTTGAGAGTATAATAAGGAATATAAGAGAGAAATAAATGAAGTGAGTAGACTACTAGTATATTACACAACATCAATACTTAAAAATACTACTTATCATAGCATGTTAAAATGTTTGGAACAAGTTGAATAACTCATCATTGTTAAAATAATGAGATACAAAAATAGTGAAAAATCTTGTACCACCTTGTATGCTGTACTTCATTTTAATCTGAATGAGGTAAGATGAACTCAGACATGGTAAGCATCAAATATAGATTTGTTCGAACAGGAACATAATTTATGAACTTGGCCACCATTGGTGGTAATGAAGACCTCCCAAGTTGGGACAGAAGACCGTGTTTACATGTGAGGTGTAGCTGTGACTCATATTCTTCCACTCCTTATTCACGGAGAACCTGAGTTCGAAAAACAAGAAATGAAATCTGAATTGTTGATACTTTTTAGTAGAAATGGCTTTTCTTAAACCTATTTTACTTCTTCCCAGCAGCCTAACCACCTTTACATGTTAGACCGATCTAATGACTTTTTTTTTGCAAATTCGGCCAAACACATGATCAAGTTGGCCTCAAGAGTATTTGACAGCTTCGGGGATTAGTTTGACTGGCTTACCGCTTTGAGTACGATCCTTGAGGGTATTTTCCATGACCTTACGAACGCGTTAGATGTCTCGTGGTTGGCCCCGAGCTGCTTAACGATGTCTTAGGTGTCATGGCATGAGCGAATAAAAATTACAATCTTCAACATTTTTTCAATCTATCTCCATAAGTGCATATTTGTTTGCAATATCTCGTTTGAAAAATATGAAAAACAGCTTATCTTAATGTGTGCAACTTAATGATGAAACTCTTTACACTTCTCAAAAATACAATTAAAGAGATGGTACAAGATTCATTCACTCCCTGGTAGATACAATACGTTTATTCTTGTGTGTAATCAGCATTGTTTTTTGTTAATTAATTTATTAATTATATTTATTTTGGGTGGTTATATATATTGAGTCTTGGTTTTTGGTTGTTTCAAGTAACATTTTTAATGATTTTCTTCATGTGTTTCCATTTTTTTTTTCCAGAATTTGTAATGGGCCTGGCACAATTTGCAATACGCGACTATGATCGCAAATCAAAACTTGAATTCATATTTCGTATATATGATATGGATCGTGACGGTTACATTTCCAACAATGAGCTTTTTCAAGTTTTGAAAATGATGACTGGAAAGAACTTAACGGATCAACAGCTTCAACAAATCGTGGATAAAACCATTATATATTTGGATAAAGACAATGACGGAAAAATTTCTTTTGAAGAATTCTGCAGCGTCGTGGATGCAAGAGGTCCCGAGCATGATGTTACATCTAAAATGACATTTGATAAAAATGTTATTTAAAGATCAATGAAAACATAGAAAGTTGCATCTTTTTAATAATAATTTTTCGTTTATTAAATGAAGAAATCATCTCCTACTTTTTTTTAGTCTCTTTTTTCCGATGATGAATTTTTATCTGCATACTCTCTAAATATCTTTTTTATGAAGTCTCTTACAACATATTACATATATTTATTATCTGAATAAAATAGAAACAAATTATTAATTATTTTACCATTTATTTTATGTTGTAATTAATATTCGTGTCCTTATTCACTTTATGTTCATAGTCATAATAATAATATGTGTTCATATCCTGAAATTACTTTTTTAATAAAGAGCAATTTATTCCTTTTATTTATCTATATCCAATTCTTCAAATAAAATGTCAAATCATGGCAAGCTTTTTTATTCACTTGCAACCTCCACTGACGAAAGGGAAAATTTGATGAGTACCCACGAATAAAATCAGGACGGATCTACATTTGCTCGGATCTGGGTGGGGCGGGATCTTTAAACGTGAATATTCAAGTAATATTGGTTACACAAATTTTGGATCCAGATCCGAAACAAAAATTGGATGGATACTTGCCTCGAATTTTATGAACATTTTACCCTAAAGTTCGGAACCTGAAAAAATAGGATCTGAATTACAGTTACATCTTTACTGATTACTAATGCTGAAACAATGAATTACCCTATGTAATTATTATTAGAAGGGAGACTGAGTGTTAACCCTTGAAATGCAAAAAAGAAAAAAACCAGCCCGGAACCGACAGAACCGTAATCAGGTAAAAGATTGACTACTACTATGTTGCATAATATATACCATACTAGGATGTAAAATTATATACAACCAGAACATGACAATTTTAACACTTTTAATTTGAAGAATATCTGAGCAGGTAGCAGCTTAGCTGTCATGAAGTTTTTTAAGATCAGCTTTAAGAATTATGAGAGGAAGGACATAAACACAAATCCCACTCCGTATTTTGCAAGGAAAAAAGCGGGAGGAATTACTCCAATATCGGTCCTCAGTTCTAATTTGAGTCCAACAAGACTCCAACTTAACAACAAATTTAAGCTCACTACTTTCATTGTTAACTATAGATTTGGCATAGATATATGCACTTCTGTTTTACACAATTGATAATGTATAATAAAGGAGCAATAAAAAGTAGATTGAACTAACTCATTTGCTTAGATATTTTGGGTTGATTGCCATTTTCATTATTTATAATTTTTTGGCAGATGCTTGTATATATATTTTTATTATTTGTAGAAGTTTTATTCTCATTGATGAGTTCCCTATGTAAGATATGATTAAAACTTATTAGATTCGCTGAGATAATTGCAGGTTTTATATCCAGTTTTGTGTTTATTACAAATCAAATATCAGCCCTTTCATGTTACATCATCATTCTGGGAAGTAAATGATGCTTAACTTACAAATTGTATTAGAATCAAAACAGTTGCTCCTAGGTGTAAACATTTTTTTTTTTTGTTATGTTTTTTAAAGCTAGTGGAGGAAGTTTGCTTAATATTTTTTTGGATATTTGTTCATTTTGTTTACTAACTACATTTCAACAACCGTGATGAGACAACTTTAACGTTTTGTCCACTCGAATAATTATCTACTCGATTTTCAAATTCGAAAAAAACCCTAGTTGGCTTGATTTTTATCATTAAACCTCATCAAAATAAACCTCATTACGCAACTTTTCATGCAAATAGAAACAAAAAAAGGCCCTAAATCATTTGGTAGTAATCCAATTCTTCCCAGCCCTGGAGTGATTAATCAATAATTGTTGATAATTATTCACAGCTTAAGAGGAGCTAATTATCATTTAACCAATCAAAATTCTGAACACTGATTATTAGAAAAGAAGTAGAAACATCCACAGTTGACAACGCCATACACTGTATATTTTTGTATCAACAATGTAACAATATGAAAATGGAATAAATAAAATAAAAATTATGTATGAAGTAAAGTTAAATTGCCCAGGTACAATAAGTGCTGCGCCAGCACCACACACAAGGGATGGACGGGTAAATTTATTAATTGTAAGAATCTTCTCATTATATGTAAGCTAATAATTGTTCTTTTGTAGATTAAATTTTTTTATTAATTATGTTATTTAATGATCAAAATATAAAGCAATAGGATTTGGATTGCATCGTATTGCTAATTAAGTCACCTTTCGGGTAGAAAAAGTTATTTCACAGAGGTTACCTACCCCTCTTCATTATCCTATTTACTCATTAAAAAGGCCGTGGACTACAATCTTAATCATGATCCAGTTGTCGAAATTTAAGTAAAATTTATCTTTCATGTATATGTATTCCCGGTTTTATTACTTAAAAGTACTATAACTTAAAGTTACTTAGACATAAAAGAAATTCGAACTTCATGCTACTGTGTTATATAGATATAATTAGGGATGGGATTTTTGGAGAGTGCGAGAAGGAGGCAGGATTGATACGCTTATCGTATTACATAATTTATACCCTTGTTCCCATCATTTGCCTATTATATGGTTTTTAGTGGGGTTTGGGGAGAAAATGAACTACTGCAACTAATTGTATCACAAATTCATATATGTAACTTTTATCCTTATTTAAATCTTCAATAGCAACTTTAATTTGATTTTTTTTCTATGCATATTTCATATAAATTGTTATTAATTTCATTTTATTCTTGCTTTTTAAGGTTTATTTTATTGCGTTAATTAATGAATAATGATCCTTTTATTCAATATCATTTTTACAATTGTTACATATGTGTAATACTACCGATTTCTTTCATTTAAAAAAAAACAACTTACATTTTTTGAGAGCTTAAAGTATGTTCTTTTCAATTATGTATATTATGTTTAATTAAGTAAAGAGATTTAAATTTAGAATTTAAAATGTGGCGTCATGCATTTTTTAAGTATGCATATTTTCTAAGAAACTAAGGAAAACCTTCAATATTTAAAATAACATTAGTGCAAGGAAGATATTATAATTTCTAATTGCTAAATTTTTATTTTTTCTAAAAAAATCCAATTCCTTTGTATAATTAACTTAATTTAATATAATTAAATAAAAAAATTATTTTATATTTATGTTTAATAAAATTATAATTTTTAGAACGCTCATTTATTAACCTAAATGGAAAGAAAAATAAAATATAATTCTTAAAAAAATTGGTTAAGGGTGGGATATTAATAACAATAGAACAATAATTTTCACAACATTTCTCAGACAATGCTCCTCTATTGGCCTTTTTGAGCAATCCAAAAGGTAAGATGAAGTCTTTTTAAAAGTTAATCGTTTCTCTTTTAGAATCTCTAGAGACTTTAGATAAAATGAAAAAGATAAGGACTACCTGTACAGAAGAGTTCCGTTCTGGAAGGCTGGGAGCGTCGCAATCCTTGGAGCGAGATGGAGGTACTCTCCATATCTCTGTTAAAACAGAAGAGAGGGAGAGTTGCTGCTCGCAGAAGAAGTACCAGAGAGAGGTTGCGATCTGAGGGCAATAATTATGCAAATATAGAAGAAAAGCTCAACTCATTGTAAAATACGAATCCCAAGGTTGCTAATTGACTGTAACATTAAATCTATTATCATAGAGAAGGCCAAACATTCGAAGAAGATAATTTGTAAAGGCATACATATTATTTGGTATGACATCTATAACGTTTTATAGTACAGAAGAAAAAGCTATTAGTGCTTGTATTTTAAATGTCAAAGCCTATATTGGCCACGGAATATAGAAGAGGAACCAATTGACACCACTCACTTTAGAGCAATTATGATATCTGCTGCATCAAGGTATACTGCATTTAAACTGAAGATACCGATCCTAAACTACGATGTATCGTAGATGTCCGCGTTTGGATTAAAAAATACTAATATATTAGGAATTTGGGAATTTTAATTTATTTCTTAAGTGGTTTGCTATTAAGGATGTGTTCCTTTAGTTTTTAGTTACTTGGATATCTCATTTATGACTATTTACTGTATCTTTTAGTAACTTGAATTTATATTAAAACATAATACGGTCACATCATGCATCGCAAGATCTTGGTATAAGAGCCAATTTATGGTCAATTTTCCTTGGAAAAATTATTTATATGTAGCCTGTAAGAGGATCTTTGTGTACTCCACGTATCAAGTTCCATCGGAAAACTTGGTACTGAAAACGAAGATCCAGAAGATATATTGGCATACATTGGGAGCAAGTGGATCACTTCAAAGAAACATTAAGGTTAAACTTCACTTATCTAAATTGATAAAAAGGAATTGTGGTCTTAATAATATAAATGATATTGAAACTACTCACCCTACAATAGCGATGCTGAAACGATGTCTTCAGGTATCCTGATTTCATCTACGTAGGTATACAATTGTATTCTGCAAAGATGGTACACGCAAATTAGCGAATAATTTGAGCAAAAGTTATGCCTACGTAATTTTATATCTTCTGGAGACTTTCTTCTCCTTGCTCGAACCTCCCATCTGAAAAAGAGATGTCAAACCCAGACCAAGTTTATTTTCATCCAAGAAAATTTCTTGACTTATAAAACAAGGTACCTCCTCCTAGAAGGAGATAGCACGTTGTTTGTTCCAATAGAACCGAAAGATTCGTGCACCTGAAAGAAGGTATTGTCTTTTTAGCTAGTGGTGAGCTTCCCACACTTCTTTTTGAACGTACAAAGGACAACTTCGAAGGAAAACACCAACATACCACTTTCCTCGACTTCATAGTGTTCATCTTCCTCAGGAACCTCCTGATAGGAATCGAACTCCTCCAAAACATGAAGACGAGAATGTTCAATTAGGTCTCCGACAGTCAGCAGTAAAGCCTTACAATCCTTGCTGCCTCGAATGTGATAATATTTTCCAAAGTGACCTCATACACTCCCTATGACCCAAAAAGTTGCGCTTTTATAGAGAAAGAGAGAAGTGACCTGATCTGAAAGGGAAAGAGGGCCAGTATATCACAATATAGGTTGGTTAGCCCAGTAAAGAAGTAGGGTCTGTAGCGCAGAAGACTCTTAATTTAATATAGCTCCAAAAGGTAGAAAGTTGTGTCAGAAGTCAGTTGAAATTGGGAGTCTATTGCAAATGGTTTATGGTTCACGGAGAACTCCTAGAAGTCGCCAGGGGCTTAGGATATCTCTGGAATCTTTTGTCGGACTTGTAGAAACACACCCTAGTTTCTTTCATATAGTAGATGGGCAGTAACGAGAATTTTAATTCCCGCCTCAAGTCGCGGGGTAAATTTTTTGTTGAGACGGGATCGACCACAATGGTTTGTGGTGTGGCGGTCGTCCCATCCAGAATTTTATTCTTGATTTCAAGGTGAGACGGAACAAATGGAAGGATAGCAAAGTATTCGTCTACACACCGACTTCATTCTTTTTCTTTACCGGGGACAATTACCTCAAAAACAATAAGGCACGCAATGAAAATGGCAATGTTGGACAGTGGTGCATCAATTACACTTGGGATCTTAGTCACTAACGAGGATTCGAAAATAGTATTACGGAACCCTTTTATATATTTTGAAAAAAGTGGTTCCGATATCGAATGGCTACATCCTCACTCTAAACTAATAAATCAGCAATGCGTAATAAATACTGCACTTCTCTATGCCTTGCCTATTGAAAATTCAGAATACCTTTTCTTCCTATTCCGTGTGGCCATTAATTTACAGAGTGGAGGAGATAGTAAAGAAGAAATGGAACTGTAGACTCACGAAGGGTGATTGGCTAGTGTCAACGGCGTCAAGTGACCTAGAAAAGTTCAAAAAAAGAAGCCTTCATAACAAAAATGGATCCAGTCATGTACTTTGCAAGGACTAATAAAAAAGAAATACCTCAAGCGATGGAGAAGCAGGTCTATAGATCAATATCAATTATGGACAGTTTTGATGAGATTGAGATTTGGGTTAAATAAATATAAAGAAGTGCAATAATGAAATTTGTGTATTTAACTTTTTTTTATTTCGTTATAGTTTTTTAAATAGTGACCCTATAAACATTTTTATTGGTTAAAGTATTGTTGGATCATTTAAGTATTGTTTTAATTTATAATGTGTATTTTACGTAAATAAATTTAGCTTTAGAAAAAAATAATAATAATAGAATGTGTTCTTGAAGTTAAAAAAAAATACTAAGTGTGTTGAAATGCTAATCAATAATTTGCATAGATGTTTATACGTCTTGATACTTAATTGAAGGTAAATTGAAAAGAGTAAGTACTTTATGTCAAATAAATACATACATAATATATGCAATTAGTGATTAGTTAAAAACCGATTTATGTACGGAACATAAATTTATAAAATTGTAATTATACAGTATTTTTTATATCTGTATATATTGTATATATGTATCTAATCAGTAAATATATTCTTCATATAATAATTAAATACGCTTATTCCACGGTGAAATTTATGTGCCTGTTTCATGGGAACATGCCATTGAAAAGGTCTAAAAATATGAAAATAAATGACCCTGCAAATATTTTGTATGGTACACCATACTTTTTATAATTTATAATAAATTAAAATATCTCCGGCTAAATAATGACTCCTTAATTATGAATGATGATCATATAGATATATATTATAACGGGAGAAACAAGGACAAGTTCAGTCTCAAGTCTTTGCTTACAAGTCCAAGTCCTTCAATATATTCATTGATTGCAATTGGAGTCCTTCAATATTTTCATCGAGTCCAATTAGAGTCCTTCAATATTTTCATCGAGACCAATTGGAGTCTTTCAATATTTTCATCGAGTTCAATACTGTCCACATTTAAAAATAATTTTTAAGAATGGATGCTTTTAAATTTATATAGCCTTTGATTGTGTGATCAAGTCGAGCCTCGATTTTCAAGTCCTTATCTCATCCTATAGGTATATTCAGAATATGAATGAATATCAATGAAGCTGTTGCTTTGAACAGGGCCAAAAAGAAGTGTAAAATTTTTTATATAAGATAATAATTTCTCTTGGGGCCCCAATTTTGTTATCTTTTTTACCCTTGTCGGTGACATTTATAGATATACGAACAGTAGTGCCAGGCATTGTCCAAATTTTTTTACCGTCGATAAACAAATAAACTTTGCTTTAATAAAATAGAAGATAATTCCCTAATAAATCATCAGTGTAACTCAGTCATGAATATTCTATGTCCCGCCGGTATTTTAAAAAAATAAACCGAAAATTAACTTGGTAACCTTCACAATTTGAAGAATGTTTGAGAGTAGAGCAGCTTAGCTGTCATGAAGTTTTATTAGATTAGCTGTGAGCTGCCCTGAGAGAGATGGAAAGAAAGAAAGAAAACACAAACCATACTCCGTATGACGCAACCTCTGAAGCTCACATTTTCAGTTAGTTATTCAAAGGATATTGTTTATTACTGTTGTGATTCTTAGGACTTATAATGTCATTAATTACATGTGTGTGACCCGTAAAAAGTAAAGGAATCAGTTCTTGAACAGCAGCAAGTCTTTGGGAGGCATTATTTCTTCCTCAAATCACGAGGTGGATAAGTATCTATCATAAAAGATGTGATTCCTGCTGCAATTATAATAAAAAAAATTGAGTAAAATTTTTGATTATTGATGCAAGAACTCCGATCTTACATTTTGATCATCCATGTCCATAATTTTAAACAAACTATTAAATATCTAGAACAAAAGTGAAAAACGGAAAGGAAAATTGAAAGGTGATTAGAATAAGAATAAATGGGGGCTCTTTAATAATAATTATTATTAGTGTTTGCGCATGGTTATTTGTAGCACAATCAAAGTGGCCAAAGAATATTTAACAGCCAATATATAGAGCGTTTTCATATGATATCAGTATTATTGATATCGGCCATTTGGTTGGGTAAACTAGTAAATTTTATATAGAAGTGTACTTATGCATTGGAATCTGCAAGAAACTGCCTTTTTTTCGAAGTATCAGAATTGCTTATCGGAATCGGCTCCGTACTGCCGATTCCACCGATACCTATCCATAATTATTGATACGGATAATTAAAAGCGTCCGTAGGAAGAGGGCAAAAGGGGCTGTAGCCCTCCTAAATGAAGGACTTTTTTATTTTGGCTAAAAAATGTAATTTAAAAAAAAAGTTTACATATTTTTGAAAAAAATTTCAAATATTAAATTTTTATTGTTATTCTCCGTTAGATATTTTCTCTTTAATAATAAAAGAATAACAGCTTGATATTTTTTTTTGTAGAATGTCGTGAAGAGCCTAGGAGTACTTCATTCTAGACGGAATACTTTATAAGAGACAAACTCACAATCTCCACCAAATAATGAAACATTCCATTTACTTCCATCCTCTTCCAAAGTGTTAATTGTGTAAACATCTCAAAAAGTCTTCCAAATATGGATCAATCACTTGAAAATTGTTACAAGAAAAAAAATACTTGTGAGCATACTAGTTACTATATTCATTTATAAATAAAAATAATTATTATTTAATTAAAATTTTTGGAAAAAAATTCAAAAATCCCTTAATTTCTTAATATATGAAATATTTTTTTAAATATATTTTTTAAAAGTAATTGTAAATTAACAAGTGGAGGTATAATTTTTATAGGTCCTAAAAAGCGGATTTGTGAATTTACTCTTCATAAATACGGGTATCTGTGAAGGTCATGAAATATCAAAATAGATTTATTTATAGCGGCTTGTACTTTTCTAAAGTCTCTTTCATTAGCATTACATAGACTATTGGACCAAAAAAAATCAAATTTATCAATTTTTTTTAAAGTAAACTCTACAATCCTTTTAAAAATAATCATTTAAAATTATGAATTTGCAATTAACTACATGAAATTTTGATTTTTTTAAAATATGGTAATTGTAAGCCCTTTTTGACTCTTATTTCTTGAAATAAGCTTCAAATTGCGTGTTTTCTTTGCTCAAACGCCTTAATACGTCCTCAAAGTGCTATATTTCATGATTAAAAGATGGATTTCCAATTAGATTATTAACTAGCTTATTTGGTTATACAAATCCAAATGAACAATAATATACTTCTCTTACTCTTATGAGAGCCTACGGTAGAGTCCAAGTTTGGGGAAGTAAATATAGCAAAAAAAAGGATGCTATGGAAATGCAAGACTTCACTAGAGGTGGATTTGGTCAAGACACGAGCCCGAGACCCCGTGGCCCCAATATTCTAGCCCAAAATATATTTATAATGTAATATAATTCCTTTGCTGCGGATTGATGACGGATATGATTTAACAATTTTGATTTAATTTGATAAACATGCACTCTACTTTTCTTTTTTAAACCTTTGGTTACACTCTTGTTGTTTCGTAGAATGAAAAAAAAAAGATTTCCGAGTTTTAATTTATTTATTTATACAGTATATATATGTATTTACATATAACAATATAAAGTTTTGTAGGATTTTCAGGACAGAGCGTTGCTATTCGTTTCAGACCATGAGCTAGACAAGTGACATGCAACATCATTCGAAAATGTTTTTTAAGGTTTTTGACTGCTTTAATACAATATGAAACTCCGTCGGTAATGAAAACCTTCAGTCTTTCGCCTCTCAAATCTGAGCCAAGAATGTTGCTGATACTTTTTATGGCAACACTTGTAATAGTTTTATTGTCGGCTTTGGTAACATTTTTTAAATTAATGAGATAAGGACAACCCAAAAAATAACCATCTAAAGGACCAACCAACACAACACAAGAAACATAATGAATTATTGTACGTACAAAACCAAATCTCTAGTAAATACTTTATCTTAAACTTCATCACGAAGCAACTTTACACGTTTCTAAAACTTATGAAAATAATCAATACTTAGTTCGTAGTTACAGGTTACTTATTATATATGATTAATGATAATGAGTTTTGATATGTTTTCTCCTCAAGAATGAAAAAAAATGATGTCAGATGTCACTCACAATCTCAGGGATCCATTGAGAGCGCCAATCGAGACATTCAGGACATTGTTATGATGTGGCAGCGTTACGATATGACAAATAAGTGGGCTGACGGATTTTGGTTTGTGCAATATGCAAAGAATCACCGCTTTCACTACGGTATTGGGCGAACTCCATCCGAAGCAATGTATGGCCATCCAATACAGGTCGGATGAGAGAGATTGCATTTCTTAAAGGAGTGCAATATAATCACAGAAGAACATCTGTTGGAGATATGTGGAAATGAAGACAAGCAAAGGCCCGAAGTGGAGGGCATAGAGAGAATATTAGATATTGACAATAAGTGAGTATTCTCTCAGCAGCTTGTAACTGGACAACAAAAGCGTTTCATGTGCGACTATAAATGCCACTCTTCAGCACCATGTATCGTTGCCATTGGTGAAAATGTCGATGATTTGACAAATATACATTGGCAATCTGCAGAGGATCGCCAAGAACAACAAAAAGGAGCTAATAACAAGTAAAAAGAGTAAGTGAACCGAATGATGCAACTCTCCTCACGGTGGTTAAAGGAGGCTGAGGTAGGATAGTGTACCAATGTGTCATAGTACCAATTACAAGGATTGACCCACAACTTCTTGGCAGTTGTGATTAATGTAACAGAGACAGGATATTATTAGTATATATATTTAATTTTTTTAAAGTTTATTGTAAGAAATTTTATTTTAAAGGGTCTTTGATGCTCAGGGAAGCAGTGGCGGTGGGTCATAACCCACTTTTTGGTCATAAATGAGTTTGATTGTCTGAATACAGTATAAATTTCAATGAAAATGCACACGACTATCAAATTTCTTGCAATGAAATTGGATCCTTATTAAATCCTTAATGATAAAATTGCTTGCAATGAATTGTTTAAAAATCCAATTTTCCAAAATTATTTTACCTGACAATGTAAATAAAAGTAAAATTGTGATAGATCTCTTGGACGTGGGAAAATTTTGAACGTAAAAACGTTTTGGGACCCAGCGAGTTCAGGGGGATATTGAAGTATTCTTGCCTCTGAAAACAGTTATTGATGTTTTTGATTGGTTATCTAAGGCTACAACAATAAATTCAATTTGGTATAGTGCTACCATGATGACTATATATTGACTAAGTATGTATTTGGCATTCAAATTTGCCACGGGGATATGAGATCCATGTATTTTCTCCCAGCAGATTTTATGATAAACGTGAGGACAGTTTTAGTGGTTTGATTGTTCTCAGTTCTTAGAAACTTGCCTCTAATAAATTCCACATTTTGAGCAGTGTAGACATCATCAACTATGAGAATAAGATTTTGTTCTCATCTGTTCAGGTCCTTTATTCTGGTACTTAAATATTGCAAGGTTGAAACTCGCAAGCCTGCCTCCACAGATACTATATTTGAAAGGGCACTAAGATGCTTGAGACATGGAATTGTGAGAGTATTTTACCTATAAATTTGGTCGTAGAGGGTAGTACTCATATTTTGCCAAAAAAACAAACATAAAGAAGTACCCCCTCAGTTTTGGGTTCTGGAAGAGTCTGGAAGAATGTTCATTATTAAACATTCCAACTTTAATGTTTAGGGTGACTCCAAATCTTAGGAATCTTGTAATGTATAAAGTAAGTTTATAACGATGTCACAACTTTCATACCCCTGTCTACATTCTTTAACATAGCATTTCCGTCTAATTCTATTCCAAGAAGAGACACCCAAAAAGCACTATAAAGTACATTGAGAACAATAATGTCGTGACACCAAAACAAAGTCATTCTTCTTCTAAATAATCTGTAATTTCAATAATACACTGCAAAACATCAAGTCACTTTATGGTGCCGGTGTGCGTCTATTCCTCTGAAGAGGGCAGTCCAAAAGCTTAGAGACATCCATGCCCCTAGAAGACTCGATTAAATATGATTCTGGGAGAAAAACCCAAGTCGTTCCTTTTTTTTTTTTTTTTTTTTTTAAATGATAACAAGAGTACCAAAACTAAATTGTGGCCACTCTTTTGATATTAAGGAGCTATAAGGTTATCGAAGTTTTGTTTTCTCTTCATTGAAAAAATAAAAAATTTGTCGAAAAAACTTTTAAACACGCGTATAAATGTTCCAATAACCGAACTAAGTCGGTCCAACAAAAAATATAGGAGTCTCAGACTGGGTTAGGATTTCCAGACTGAAACCCAATACTTATATTTATGCCTTTAAGATCGTGGATATGTATAAATGACAAAGTCATTGAACAAAATTTGTTTAATGTATCAGCCCTGGTATCCGATTTGGGAATATTTATAGAACATGATTGGATGAGACATCAACATTTTGGGGAGTGATGCATGTAGTTTATTGACCTAAGTCCACTGACACCTCTGATTTATACATATTTGAGAATCATAATAATTACTAGGAGTTGCTCTTTTTAATATCTATTTATTATTGGTCATTTTAATAAAAGAAAAACAAATATTAAAAACGTACATAACATAACACAAATAAATAATCGGAATCAAGTTTATTAATAAAAGAACTCATGCACTACATACTTCCCCCACCTCAATTTATTTGGGTTTTAAATTATAAATAAAAACAAACCTCTTTCTGCCAGCTATAGTCAGTCGAAAACTTTCCTCATTTTTCGGTCAACCTTATGTGGGCCACTATAATATGGTTTAAGAAAAGGTTTAATCCGAGAAATTTAGAGATTAACTTATATTGTGTTAAACAATATAGTAGTATTATTATCCGATGACGTTGGTTTTTTCTTTTGATTGTGTTTGGTATTAGTTTTGTAATTCGCCCTTCTTTAAAAAGGAAAAATAACCTCGGAAGATGTTGCGTCTTGACGAGGGAGAGACGCAAGCTTATTTATAATAGGAGAGATCCAGGATGACCGGGAGAGATGAGAGGAAGAAGGACGTGGAGGAATGATACTACACTAGATCATGTGTGTTCTAATTATACTCTAAATATATTTACATAAGACGACACTATTTATAATACACAAAACTCAGTACTTAAATACATAAACGATTATACAGGAAGATAAAAACCAGAAAGGACATATTAAATACATAACATCACCCCCCAAGCACCAAATCCATGGCGGTGCTTAAACAGGTTCCTCTCCATGAACAGCAGCCTATAGATCCGCTCCATCCATGTCCAGGGGAGGACAAAGCATTCGTCCTTGTATTTTAAAAGTTTATCTCCATAGACGTGCCGTGCTCTCAGCACGCGCACCGGAGAAAGGAGAACAATACTCCTCATAAAGGTTTCAAGGACCCGAGCACCTTGCTCGTCCCTGGGAGAAATAACATTCACCCTTGTTGAAGTTTTAAGGACCCGAGCACCCTGCTCGTCCCTGGGAAAAACAACACTCACCCTTGTCGAGGTTTTAAGGACCCGAGCACCCTGCTCGTCCCTGGGAGACATCTTGCTCGATGTACCCTCATCCAACTCTGGATGATCCACAAGAGAGACCGTTCCACATCCATCAACCAATGATGTGAACGGGAGAGTAGGAACAGTAGAGAACCAAAAGTGCGTAGGAACAAATCCATTTTTAATTATGTGGTCCCTCACCCGGACACACACTTCACTTCTTGAAAGTGACCAAGGTTCTCTTCCTTCCTCCACGAGGCCCAAACATAGGCACAGTCCATATTGCTCCGCCTTCCGCAAACGAACGAGCGTTCTCCCCATCGACGAAAAAGGGCTACCCAACTCCAACAGGGCTAGCTTCGCCGACGATCCCACAGCAGGGAGGTCACGTGATCCTGATCCCATCCTCGTCGCCAATGTTGCGTCTTGACGAACGAGAGAGTCAAACTTCTTTATAAGGTGGAGAGATCCAGGATGACCGGGAGAGATGAGAGGAAGAAGGACGTGGAGGAATGAAACTACACACTGTTTATACGCTCATGTGTATTCTAACTATACTCTAAATATATTTACATAAGACGACACTATTTATAATACACAAAACTCAGTACTTAAATACATAAACGATTATACAGGAAGATAAAAACCAGAAAGGACATATTAAATACATAACAGAAGATCAAATGGATTCTCCTAACACTCATTTAGCAGGAGAAAAAGATTAACCCGCTTTTACAGTCGTCCTTAAATCCAACAATATTTGTGGTAAAGTTTCAACCCATTTAGGAGTTCTATGCTCACTTTCAATAAGCCCATTGTTCTGAGGATGAGTATGAATCTTTTTCACCTAATTTTTAATAAACTTCTCCTAAATGAAAGAACAGAATTGTCTGCCTTCATCGGTTGTTATATATGTAGGATAACCGTACCTAGAAAACTAATTTTTTTTTAAATGATGGATGATTCCTTCAGTATTTGCCTTTACCAAAGGGTAAACTTCCAACCAATTGGTCGTTCTATCTATAATTGTAAGAGCCATCAATTTCTCATTCGTTTTAGGGAATGACCCAACTAAGTCGATATTGATATGATATAACTTTTTATCAGGAGATCTAATTTTATCAAAAGGAAGCTTAATTTCGCGAGTATTTTTTGACCTGTTGTAAACATCACAGGTCCCAACAACAGTTTTAATGTCAGAAGACATATTAATCCAATAAAATTGACTATGAAGTTGTCTGAACCTACTTTTTACTCCTCTATGAGATTCATCAAGGAAACTTCGGAAGAACTCAGATACAAGTGACTTAGGAACAACAGGTACTCCAGTTGAAGCTCTGATATCCCACCAAATCTTTTCTCTGTCAATACTAATTAGTTCAGCCAAAGGATAAGTTTCATAGATCATTTCTCTTTCCCTAATTTAAGAAGAATGGGGAAAATATTTGTTGGGCCCCTTTGAGTTTTTGCAAATTGAGGAGAAACCAAAGGTTTATTATCAGTAAGACAAATTATTTCTTGGCTTCGACAATGTGACTGAAATGCCTAGAAATTTCCTTCACCGAAAGAAATTCTCTATCAAATGGGGAATAACGTTGTTAAGTTAAAGTTAAAAGTTCTAGTTCTAAGTTCAGTTAAAGTTCTACTAAAGAAACTTAATAGAGAAGACACACATCTTTTCCCCTGTTCAATCCGACCCCTTTATCTGATGCATCTTCACATAGTCGTATCTCCTTCCCAGGAATAAAATTTGCTTGGATCGTATCTATATACAGACCCTTTTTAAATTTCTTAAAGGCTCGATGTAATTCAGATGTTCAGATCGTTCTTTTATTTTTTATAATATCATAGAAGAGAGTAAAAAGTTCTCCTAAATATAGAATGAACCGACGGTAATAGTTCGTAGATTCCAATTAAATTCCAATTAACCTGTTTGACAGTTTTGGGAATATTAAATATTTAAAAATCGATATTTTCTTGTAAATAGGACTTATTCCCCTCTTAAAAATAGTAAATCCCAAAAAAATGACCTTTTGGGTACAAAATTGGCTTTTATTTCGATTGTAACTTAAGCCATTTTCATTAAGAACCCTCGTAATTAGAAGATGATAGTCATCTTCTTTTTGCGCATATGTAATTAAAATATGCGAAACACCCTTCAATATTTCCAAAAAACCTATCAATCATTTTTTGAAAGGTTCTTTTGGTGTTTTTCAAATCAAAGGCATTCCAACATACTGGAAAAGTCCACAGGAAGTGGAAATAACTGTTTTTTCTTTATCCTTTTCTAGCATTGGAATTTGGTGCTACGCTTTAACAAATCTAATTTTTCTCTAAACAAACACGATTTTAATATAAATTGATTCATAGAAATTAGAAATACGCCGTTAACAAAGTTAAGAACTTATAATCTAGTCGTCCAATATTATTTTTACTGAAATTGATTGAGTACATTTGGTGGCGTAAATTACATTTATATCTATTATGGAAGCATATATTCATATTTAAACATCATATTGTAAAGGCTACCAGATTTTCTATTCCCAATTACCTTGAACTCTGTATTCAATCTATCATTAGATTAATATTTTGGTGTAAATCAAATACCATATCATATTATACATCTGTACATATATATGACTATATTGTAAATAACGCTATATCCTAGAGCATAAATATTATATGACTATTGATGTGAGTCTACAACTGAAAAGATTTTTCTCTCCCCTTCGGGTTATTTTTCCTCTATTTACACCCTTATAGAGCATTACTTGACATACACTCTAATGACTATTATATTTTTATAATATATTTTTATCATGGATCATTTGAAAATACTGAAGAAAAAATGCGAGAAAAATAAATAACTCGTTTTCTTAGACACGTCGATATAAGATACAAATGTGCCTAAAGTTAGTTAGTAGTAGGAATGTATCGGTCCCAAAATGTTTTTTTTGCATGATAATTACAGGACAAACATTGGACGTATTTTTTTTTTTTAAATGTTTTGTCTGATTATAACAAATCATTTCTTATCTTGACGAAGACTAACCGAAATGTAATAATACAAAATTTGACAAAACCATACGAAATTAACACTGAATTTGAGCTCTAACTTTGTTAAAATCAGCTGCCTATTATAAAACTTTGGAGGTATAAAATGGTTCACTGCTAAGGACAGGGTAATCTTCAACAATAAAAATAAGAATAGTACTGGGAAAATATCAGAATTATATAGAAATACAATACAATTTATATATTATATATTGTTCCTTTTTAATTATTGCGTCGATTTTTCAGTCGTTTGTTGTTGTTAATAGACCCTTTTTCGAAAGTGTGAGGCCAAAACCCTCTACAATGAGGATTTGTGCGCCACTGGTGATTTCCGTCAATCTGCTGCATTCTCACAAGATTTGGTTTGTTATTTCTCTTGTTAAACCGCAGAAAACATAATCTACTTTGTAATATTTTCTCGTCGTTTCAAGAGTAACCGAAAGTAACCTGTACTAAAACCATTTCTCTGGAGCGGTTAGATACATATTTTTAATGGCTTTGATGCTGTGGAGTTTTGGGATTTTACAACGGCTAAATATGCAATAAAATGAGTAAGTGTAGGTTGTGTTAGACTTCCTCTCAGATACCATGTGGAGAAAGTACTCATCTTGATTTGAAAGGAAAGTATTGATCGTTAGACTATTAAAAAATGTCCTAAGACTTACCTATAGAAGGAGAAGCCAACTGTTTTACAAGATAGTTTGACTCTTTTATATATGCCGATACTTCCAATGCAAAATCTGTAGTAAAATTGGAGCTAATGCAATTTTTCAGAGGGATTTCCCATCCCAAGGAGACTACATGTTTTTGATAACTTCCCAAGACCCATCACAAAATCCTTTTAGTCTAGTCGAAAATCACCATGTTTTTCGAAGACATTGTATAAGCCCGAATATGGGCGATTAGTGTATTTTAATCCTTTCGTAACAAGAAAGGGGCTCAATTAGGCGTGCCAAAAGTGTTGTGTGTCCCACAATTTCCGAATCCTATAGGAGGTGAGGCATTTCCAAAAATTAGCAAATGATATCACGTTTAAGCCACCATGTTTTATTGGATTATTTATTTTTAGTTGATATATATATTTTTTTAAATTTTAAGGAAATAATCTTCAATTTTCATTTATCTCAGAAGTTACATTCAGACAAAAAGGAAATATTCGCAGCAAGTGGGTGATTTTGGGCACGATGTACGTGTTCCATGCGCTTATTCTATCCCATGTGCATAAATTTTGGTAAGAGTAATGGCTTAAAGATATTTATATTCTTGAGAGGATTTCTTTGTAATTCAACAATATGCTATCGTGGCCAACTCATGATCCTAATAATTGAAAGTTTTTTCCAAAACTAAATTGTGGCCACTCTTTTGATATTAAGGAGATATAAGGTTATCGAAGTTTTGTTTTCTCTTCATTGAAAAAATAAAAAAAAATCGAAAAAACTTTTAAACACGGGTATAAATGTTCCAATTGATTTTAGTATTTTGATAGGACTTCCTGAAACGCCATAGTTAGGTCGCCTGCATAGCAAAGACATTTTGATGTTCTGACAGGTAGTTGAAATTATTTTATCCCGGCTTCTGATTGCACATTGCAAATAATTTTGTCTAAGAATAGGATGAAAATTGTTGCAGACAGAAGATCCTCTTGGCGGACACCCCTTTTATTCTTAAAATAACAGCACTTGTTTCCATACCTTATGACTGTTTTATTTCTTGCTAATGTAATGCTTATCCTTCGAATGATGTAGTCTCCAAAATCCTTTCCGTAGAGGGTTTGATAACGTATTCATGTGATAGAGCATGATAGGCCTTTGCGAAATCCACAAGCCATTAACGACAGCTCTTGGTCACTTTCTATATGCGTTTGTAGAGTCAAAGGAATGCAGTAAATTAGCTTATGTTTTAAGAAACTATACTGGAATTTATGTAAAGTTTTTATCCAGGACTTTGTTTATGCGATTTAAAATAATGTATGTAAAAATCTTGTTAAGACAGTTTTGCAAAGTAAGAGGTTACAAATATCAATAAATTTTGAATTTTTTTTTTAGGAATCACTATGATATTTTCATCAGAGGCATATTAAGGAACATATCTGAGCCTCATTATCTTTTCGTAAAATTATAATAAAATAGGAGTAATATAAAGTACATATATATTTTTTTATAAAATTCAAAACCAAAACCAGATGGTCCACGATTTTTATTCGATTTAGCATTTTCTCTCACGGCAGCTAAGATTTCTTTCTTGTCTCGTGAAATGTTTCTCGATGAAATTATTATCATCCAGAGGAATTGTGAATCTACATCTCAGTTCTTCGCAAAAGTATACAGATCGAAGGGTACATCTACAATATTTCTTATGTGCTGTACAATCGAAGCATTGACACAAGTCGGAGAAGAAGGTTTTTATTTAGCCACATATTTCTGTAGGGTCTTCAGATATTTTTCCACTAGCTAGTACAATTGACAAATCCTTTACTTTTGTTTCTTTGTTTCTCCTTCATACCACATTGTAGTCTTGAATTAGAAAAGTCTTCGATGTTGTTCATTTTTATTTTGGTTCTAAATGCTAGGTCAGAATCTGGAATGATTTGATCCAGTTGGAATATTTTTTCATGATCTGAAATATCCTTTTAGTTTATATTTTCAATGATATCAATTTTCCTATTCCTATTGGCGAAATCTCGGGCTCCAGCTTGTCTTTTTATAGCTTTGATCCTATAATAGCATCTTTTGTTTTTCATAGAAGACTTGGCATCCTGTTTCGACATTGTATAATTTGGTCTCAATTATAACCACTATCTCATCCTTTACTTTGGGTAGGTCTAATAGCGATTAATTGAGTTTCCAAGCTTTTTTATCACCATGATTTGGGAAATGTATCAAATTAATCAAAATGTACAGTCCCTTGGGGTCAGATACATATTTTGGATTTGATTACTTTGCATGACTTAACGGATTGCTTTTGAGTACCACTCAATAGAAAGAGTTCAATTCTTGAGGACGCGGGTTTGGAGGATTTTTCAGAAGGAAAAGAATGTGTTTAAATGTTTCAGCTGCGTCATAGAGATCATATGATTTAATGATGGAACAAAAGTATTTTTTTTACGCTGGCACTCGTGCTTCCATTAGGATTTGTAGAGTTCCTTTTTATTGTCCAGTTTGATATTAAAATCTCGACTCATAATTGTTGGCCTGTGAGCCAAAATTGTTATAAGTTTTTTACTATAAATATCATGTTGTCTGAATTTGGGCCATAAATTTCCAGAGCATCAAAAACTATTCCCTGAAGGTTAAAAGGATACCTTTATAAAGTTCCCATCTGATTCTCTGAATTTAATTGTAAGTCTGAATCTCTTGTTGATCAGCAGTGTTACTCCACGTTTTGGATATGAAAGTTGCTTGTCGAAGGTTCACATTATATTATTTTCAATCTGGAATGACATTGTTGTAAATTCCCGGAGGAGAACAACCAGACATATTATCTCTTAACAGAGCAAGCTGATACAATTGAAAAGAGCTAAGAAAATTCTAAAATTTCTTGAGGCCAACAAAAATTTAAAATAAGTTTTGCTCTTTTCTGATTAAAATTTTTCACCGTTGCAGAATAGCCACTACATCACAATTGAACATCCAGACAATGTCTCAGCTTCAACGAGTCATCTCTTCTGAATAAAAAATCCAGTGGCCAGCACAGTCAAACTCTGCCCTCCATTTTTATTGAGAGGAAGGAGCGGCTAAATACAGATGCTTACATCAAACGTCTGGATAAGAAAGCCAGATAAAAGTTCGGGGACAACTTTGTCTTCACTCAATAATGAACTCCGTGTCATTGCACCGCTAAGACCCAGGCCTTCCTGAGGTACAACTTTCCAAACATTTGGGGCCTCAAAATTTGGCCACACCCCTCTCCAGATGTGAAGCCCCTTGGACTACTCTATCTAAGTGCTTCTGGGGGAAAGGTTGTGCACTACTCCTCATAGGAGTCTCCAGTCTCTAAGGGCTTCCCTCAAGAAGAAGTGGACCAAGTTTGAGTCTGACTACGTAGTCAAGGTCTGGAAGGGATATAGGCCTCGTTTTGGAGAAATTATTAGAACTGAGGGCTCACGATTGAATAAAAGTAGTACCGAGCACTATTTTTAGATATTTTGTAAAATAAATGTCCCCACAAGGCCCTGTGTTTAAATTTTACTCATGAAAAATTGAACAAAATAAAATATGTACCACATTGACATTGAACACACCTGCAACAATTAATTGAAAAGACTACTTTATTATTTATTGTATTAAAAATATTAATATAATTTATATAGCAAAACACTATTTACAGTGCACCCTATACACATATTCGTTTCTATATTCACACGCCGGCAATATTTCCTTAATACGACTTTATTGCTATTTCTTAGATAAAAATATGATTAACATGCCGGACTACTATATACAGTGCACACGGTCACACTTTTTCTTATATTAATACAATATTAAATAATATTTAAACTTTGCTTTATAAATATAGATATTTATATTATTTTGGTACTCTTTTTTTTTAAATACACGGAAGTTAAGCTATAATTTTTCTTTCAGAGAGAGAGAGATAAATGTTAAAGCCACAACGATCTATTAAAAAAAGAACAATAAATAAAAAAAGAATTATAATGTACTACCCGTTTTTCCTTTTCTAGTCACAAAACAGTTATTTTTCTCAAAGTTTTGTCCATATCAACGTTATTTATGTTTTTATTTTTGAGATTGAGCTGATTTTAGGTATTGTTTTTCAAATTTTTAGAAGAAAGAAGAAATTTTTAACTGGTAAAATTTAAATATGGATGGAGAATAACTTCAAAAGTGAACTCGATAATGATTTAATTTATAATGCTAAAAGTAATGGGAAGATCAATGTTATTTTAGAAAAATTGAATACGTGTTATATACAATGAGAACACAAGAGGATATTGCCCATGAAGGATTGATTAGTAAATAATACAAAATATTATATTGTGTTTTATTGAGCATATTTTCTTTGAGATTATTTTTGTGAACGATTTTTGTATGCCCAAACTTTGAAGCTTTTGTTTTGTTTGTATATGCCTGAATGAATTTTTTTATAGGATTGTGTTATGATGTATTATTAAAAAAATATTTGAAGGCTAGGAAAAAAAGCTAGTGTAATCCATACCGCGTGGAAATTTGAAATTAAGAAAGTCCACATTTTTTTTCTAATTCCTTCATAATTCTAATCATATTCGTATTACCAAAAAATATTCCAGAGGATGCCTCGTACATATATATTCAATTTTGCAAACATTAGCTTTGACTATGAAAGTAATCTTCTCACGGAAAGTAATGCAAGTCTTACGTACGCAGTCTAACCAGACTTTATTTTCAAGTGCCTTCATGGCTAACAAACTCCTATGTCGCTTATTACATGCCTTCATCTCAACATACGGCTAGACTGAATAGTTAAGGGGGATTGCATCTGGCTATAGGGTGGACATTTTTTTTATAGTAAAAATTATTGAAGTAATTTTCGCCTTGTGTGCAGGAGCGTCATCCTATTGGAAGACTGTATTACCTACACTTAATTTTTTCCAATTTAGTAGTTATAATTCAATATTTAGCTTCCAGGGAACTAAATGAAGCCTGCCGAAATAATATTCGATGCTACAAAGCCCAAAGTCACGGGTGATGCAGGATTTTTTTTTTTTTGTGGTGGTGATGATTCTTTTGATGTCGTAATGATTCTCTTAGCATTTTGTATCTCCTTAAAACTAATAAAGGGTTCGTTACAACGGTTATAAAATGAGTGTTCATAAAAAAAATGTCATCAGGAAAAAGTTACAATTCTTCCAGCAGATGTAGATTTAAGTCAATTTAAAAGTCTAATGCATCGTTGAAGATGGGTTTCTTTCATGCTGTATGTAAGGATAAGCCTCTCTAAGGACTTAAAACTAAGTTTGTTGCACATTTTTTATTAATTGCAATATAAGAGACTCCAAGATCCATGGGATGATTTAAAATGACATAGTTGGAGTTCCCGTAATGCAATTTTTGACAATTTTCACTTTAATAATAAGTTTTCTTCCTAGAACCATACTTCCTTTCCAAGTTCCTTTCACATTCCGAATTATTTTTCGTCTATGTAAACAGACTTGATAGAAACTCCAGTAATCTTTCAAATATCAGTTGGAGTGAGATCCGTTCGAATTAATTTTGAAACTTTAAACCTAAATTCCCGCTCTCATAACACTTTTTTCACAAATGATTTAAAAAAATAATTCTTATACAGCTGATATTTCTAATAAACAATAAATATTAGTACTTAAAATTCTTATTTATCCATTTTTATCATTATCCTAAATTTTGTTCATTTTTTTTAAGGCTTCCGCTCCCACTTTTGAATTCCAAAGAATAAAGCCTAATACTTACATATGTGGCCCGTCAACATAAAAGAAGCTAAAATAATTTTCCTTAAAATTGAATGTGGATTAAATTTGTTTTCTTTGATAAATTATTGACAATTTCTTTCCACAAATTATTCTTATTACTTTGTGGCACTTTCAACTGTATTTAAAATAGCCAAAATTATTTGTTACAGTAAAATAATTAAAAAATACATGCCTTTTATATGAAATGCCATATCGGGGCCAATGTAAGTTTTTTAAATGAAATCAAAGTTTTATACAACGCGTAAAGTTTTTAGGTACATAATTTATACCACAAATCTGAGTACAAAGCCAACAATTGACAAAAATATGTCCATGTATATATAAAAGTAAAAAAAAAATATTTTCCTTAATTTTCGTTCAAGATTGTTTTTATGATGATGCAACACATCCAGAGAGCTCAAGCTATCTCTGCCTCTCCGAACAGTTATCAAATGAAAAAAATATAACCAGATTCTGAAAGCTTATTATATTCTGATTAATTTAATTCAATAAAAGTACCTCCAGCCTCAATTACGGTCTCTCTATGAGGCCGAAAACGCGAGAAGGACTCTGTCACTTTGTTCTTTAGTCATTCATGCAGTATTTTTTTTATTTGACTGATAAATTTGTCATTGTTGTTACAAGTGGTTTGGTTGGTATGTCGTTCGATCAGTCCCCAGACAAAAATATCCATTCAGATCTGTCGAGTATGGAGACCAAAAATCCATAGTCGTCAAAATTGTCTTTGAGCCTTGTGTGCCTCCTGCTGCCACTTGGCCCCCAATTTGTAACTATGTCGATCCAGGTAAGCCCAAGGGTTGAACTTGAAGCCTTGGGAAAACACATGAGGAGGCATGACGTGGTCTTTGGAACTAAACACTGTGAACACTATAACTTTGGCTAGGAACCTCGTCTGCATGACCTTTAGACCCCTCAAATTATGTCCCATGCTTGCTAACGAACGTTTCACTGTGTTCGAATTTTTTTTGTTTTGTTGCTGCCGGAGTGGATTCCAAGTCTTTTCCAAATATTTGGGACAACAAATTCGTGAATTGATTCTATTTTTTTTCAACTATTTTCTATGTGTAAACAAGTTATTTAACTAAAATAATTGCCCTAAGTCCCTGCGTTTGGCCAAGAGAGCGCGTTATAGTGGTGGCATGGATAGCTTGCGCTCCTTGTATATTATATATGTACATATAAAAATAAAATATATTTCCAATACATTCATTTTGACAAAAAGAAAGCACTATTCTAAAGTTCATCTTTATTTACACTGAATCCTACTCCGATATCAGTTTGAATAACACATAACTCTTGTGTGCTAAGACTATCATAATTAGGAGAAAGCTACTATTTACATACTCGTACCTACATTGTACATATCTTATGATCCAAACATGAAAGAAACAAAAAAAAACAAAAAAAACAATTACATAACATATGATTGAGTTATAAATAGTTTGGATTGGATACAAGTGAGAATTAAATTTTTTGATTTTATTCTACTTTGATCAAAAAGTCACCTTTATTTTCTGATTTTGAATTAAATCCACATTCTATTCTTAATTTTTTATGGATGTCCACAATGTATGTTAACATTATTAGCCATTTGATAATTTTAGTTTGTTTTTGACATATAAAAAGATTAGACGTATTTTTACATGTTTTGCAATTTTCTATATTTGAAATAAATAGAATCACAAATCAACTTAGGGGAAAATTCTAAAATATTTTTAAGAGATTATTTCTTCAGTTAAAATGCTTAATTTAGTAGAGTAAATCTTTCAAAAGTTTTTAAAGAATTTTAACCAGAATTGTTTTTTTCATTCGATTTATACAAAAAACAAACTAACAATACAAATGTTATAGACATCTTTACCAACATAATACAAAATCAATTTCAGAATCGAATACGAATTTGATTAAAATTGAGAAAATAAAGGTTTCTTTTTGATCAGACCTTGGATATGAAACCTACTTGTTCGGAAACACAATATTATTTATGCATATGAAAAACTTTCTTTATTTCTTTTATAAAATGTAGTTGCTCAACGATATGTTTATATTGATTAAAAACATATTTCTTAAAGTTTTGCTCTGACCTTTACTTAAGCAAGGAATAATCTATACATAAAACATGCAATCTTGTTTCTTCTTAATTTGTTTACCTTTAGTTGGTCGATTTTGTAGAGTAAAATATTTATAGAATAAATAAGGAGAATGTATAAAAACAATTCTATAATGAATATCTTTAAAAATAATTATTTTCTTTTCTGGATGATTTAATTATTTTATGTCATTGGAATATTGGTTAACAAAAAAAGTTTTAATTATGTGGTATGATCAGTTTTTACTTATACTAGTTTGTTTAAAACAGTGAAAGAGAGTGGCGCTCTTTTACGGTAAGATAATGTAACTCCCTAAATGATTATATTTTTATCAATAAAGTAAACTTTGTATTTCTGTTTGTTTGCGGAGGACTCATTTTAAGTGTTATTAAGCGCAGAATTGGTGCGTTTAATATCTTAGAGCTGTGTGATTACTTGATTAAAAAAATAACAATGTAGCAACGAGCATGTGTAGCTAAAGATGAACGTGTGATATTAAAAAAAGGCAAGACAAGAGGAGTAAAAAATAATTATAGAAAAGTTTTTCTGTTCACCAACGCTTTATTACTCCGAACAATGCCAAGTACTCCTAATAGTATTCAATATATAGGTATTTTACTCACATAGAAGATGCTGCGTTAATTCTTCTCATGAAGTTCATTATTATCTATTTGATATATATCTTATTGACCTTTTCTTTTCCACAGAAGCAATTAAAAATATTTTGTAAATATAGTTGTAATTTATATTAAGTTCAATTTTATAATATTCGTTAGATTTGTCCAGTCTATCTAATTTTTTCCAATGCTAAATTAAAGATATTTTCCTTCAAGTTTGATTAAATTATTAAAGTTTTATAATGACTTTTACTTATATCTCTCAAATTCAATAAACGAACAAATTTTCAATTAGTTTTGGAATTTTCAACAGGTCTTCTTTGATATGGTGGCAAAGTTAAATCCAAAGTTTATAAGCCTTTCTTTCAATTTGGAAGAAAATTAATTTGCGAAATTGTGGCTGATAAGAAAATCTCTTCGGCAGAAATTGCTGGTGTCTCACGTAACACTGCAACCAATTTAAAGAAGCACTTGGAAAGAAAACATTCTTCAGAGTTTTCTAATTTATAAGTTTTACACGACAAAAAGAGATCATTTAGTGATAAGAACATCACAATCTCAATCCCTTATGACGAATTTTTTTCATGTGGCAAAATCAATTAAAATTATTTAGATGTAAAGAATCCTTGAAATACCATTTTGCTGATCTATTTGTAAATGGAGGAGTCTTTCTTCCCACATTTGATTAATCTGGGATACGAGGACTCTTGAAACCTACGACTGATAAGATTGGAATTTCTCGAAAAACGGCGAGAGTTATGTGATGGAAAGTTATATAAGAAAGAAAACTAAGCTGATGGAAATATAAAAAGGAAATTACTTTTCATGAAGGTGGATAGTACCACACGTCACCTAAAGAATTTCCTGGTTATAAATTTTTAACTGCCTAAAGAAAATTGGGAGACGTTAGGGGATACAAGTTTATACACTTGGAATTGTTGATATAAAGGGAAACATACAATCCACAACACACGGATTATGGTGGGAAATATGATGAAATAATTTAATAAATCCAAACAACAGTTGCTGGCTGTCGTTAACGATAATGCCTCACCTATGCTAAAGAAATTTCGCTTTATAAATGAAGACATTGAAAGTGGGGTTGAAGACGACGGAGAAGATGGTGATGACTAATAATTTATTATGAGTATAGTCCCAGCATTACACCACATGCTGTGTAGCGTTCATAAACTCCAGCTTGCAGTGAAAGATGGATTGAAGCGAGGGGGGGGGGAAGAATTTCTGTCATTATAAATCCAGCTTGGAAACTTGTCAAAAATGTGAGGAACTCCAACAAAGAGGATGACGCGGAGAGATAATTAAATATTCTCGCGAAACGTTCCAAGAGAACTCGTCAAAAATTTAATCCCAACACAGGAAAAATAGCATTGAAAGATGCTATCGTCAATGTCGAGAATTGACTTCGACTCCGAGGAAAAACATCCTTTGACGCAATAAACAAAGATACACCAATGTATGCATCAGACATTCGTTAATGTGTGTACACATTAATGTCAATACCAGTGTAATCATAAGGGAGTTTCAAAACGTTTCCTTACTATAAAATTCATCTTAAGTTACCGGAGGTCATCAATGAAAGAGGATATACTTAATGACATCCCTTTCTTAAGGACAAACCGGGATATGTTAATACTTGTTAATTGTTTTTTCTAACATATATAATTTTTGAATATATATAATTGAAAGGGAAATGTTTAGTTTTCCTGTTTTTTTATCTTCTGTTTTTATGAAAATTACAACTGTATTACTTAGGTTTCTATTTTTCATATATACCTATGTATGTGGACCACTTTGAAGATTATGAGAGTGTTTTTTATCTTTTTGTTGTAGTGTTAATTAAGATTGATATAACAAACAAAAATTTTAAAATGGCATTATTTGTATTTTTCTGTGTTAAACAATGTCCAAGTAAGCATTTTTAGTCAATAATATAAGATTTTTAAATTATGTTGTTATAATCATTTTTCTTTCAACCCTCAATATGTTTCAAAGTATCAAGGATAATGGAATGAAATTCATTTTAACCACTCATCTAAATAAGATTGTATGTAGAATGTGTTCTCACAGATTCGTACCATCACAGGAAACAATACTCATCAACCCCCATTGGAATCCCTCAGAAGACTAAAAGTAATTTTAATTTGAAAAAATCATGAACTTATCTTAAGAAATCCAGCTGTTGAAGATGAGTTAAATGATGAGGATGATGGCGAAATAGTTACTAAACCAATAACAAGTAACTTCTTTTCGTCAAATATACAAGAAAATGAGCATGATGAAGATGCAATTGAATCATAGGAAACTTTAGAAGATTCTGGACTTCTTGAAGCTCGTCAAGCCGAAAAAGTAATTGCAGCAGATACAGAAGAATCATTTCAAGTTTCCAATGATTGTTCAGATCAGGGTCTGGCTTATATTGGAGGATTTTTGGCAAAAAAAAATTGCAGACCTTAATTCAAATCTAGGGAAAAAGACATGCGACTTTGGATTTTATGAAGAAAAGTCTAGCCCTTTGATTGAATTAGTCTCTAATGGAGGCCATAAAATCCCCTCGTGTGAGATTTTAAAATTTTGTCATTGTCTGGAAAAACATTTCAATGCTTTTTGATTGTAACAATGAAGGCACGATTGACAAAAACCCAAACGCATTTGAAATACTGCATAATCATCTAATTGAATTGTATCCTAACTGGCCTAAGAAGTTATTAGAGTAAATAACCTTAATAAAAAGCTTAAACTGAAGAACGCAAGTGCTAATCTGAGAAAACTTAGACAGATTCGTGAATTTACAAATTCATATTTATTATTCATGTATGTATGTAAAAAAATATGTATGCTATAATTTTTACTTATTACTATTCTTTTATTTACCTCTCTTATATTATGTAATAAAATGGCAAATTAGATAATATACATATAGCATATTAATTTAAGCTTACATACAGATTATTATTATTAATATGAAAACTAATGTTAGTCTTTTTAATTCATTAGTTTTGAAATTGATTTTATTATTCTATAACGTATCAATCAAGGCTATCGTCAAGTTTCATAACAATCGAAAAAAGTATTTACTTTTATAGATATTAATATCAATATAAGTTAAATAATTTTCCTTTTTATACTTTTTGGCATGGTTCTAAGTTTACTTTTGTGTTGTCTTACAATGAATTAAGTCTAGATTTTAAAATGATTACATTTCAATTATATAAGACAAATTGTTATGTGCCTCAACATTGACGTCATTAAATTTTCCTCCTTCTCTTGATAATGAAAAAAATACAAGTCTAGATTTTCCTTGCTGTCTCACCTTTATATAAAGTCACCTTGCTTTCAAGTATTTTTTTATCACGATAAGTTTTTAGAAAAATGCATTCCTTTAAAAACTACAATAAGTATTGATATAATATTACAAAGTTAAATGAAAACAATTAAATCCTTTTACAATAATACATGATCAAAAGAGTTAGTTTTTCGTAGTAAGAGTAAGATTTTTTTACAATTTAAAAAATAATTAATTACACAAAGCAACAAAGTGAACGTCTTGGAATGCCTACAGGCTGAAACCCACAATTATTATTGTTCCTTAAACTGTAGAACACAAAAATGACCTATAAAAATTTCAACCTCAAAAGGTTTGAATTTTAAGGCCTTTTAAAAAATCAAGTTTTAAGGATATAGCTGCGAGTCAGTGCCATATTTCGACAAGAAAAAACTATATAACTGAAAATCAAAATATATAACAAATTGATACAAACATACAGCATTTGAAAAATAAATCATTTATTAATTCATCTTGATTATAATTAATAAAAAATCTATAGAGCCACTAAAAATCGAGTAAAATGGAGGACTTTAAGTAGAAGCGAATATCTTTTTTATTTTTTCTTCCTGTGCTTTATATTCTAGTTGGAGTTATATAGTAGATCTTACATTTTAATTTTAAAAAAGTACATTCTAAAAAGGTATGATCATTTTTTTTAATTTTTTAAAATTATTTTATATGCATTTTTTTTTTAAATTGAAATGTAAGATCTATTCTATAACTTCATCTAGAATATAAAGCACTTAAAGAAAAAATATAATAGGGCAAACATGTAGAGGTTGAAATTTTTTATTATTATTTCCGTGTTAGACAGCTTAATTTACAATAATAAATGTGGGTTCGGCCTGTGCGCAAAGATGCTGTTGCATGATGTTATTAACGTTATCAAAAGACAAAAATGGAGCAGAAATCAATATTTATAATGAGAGTAATTTTAAATTTCAAGGTACATGAAAGGATTTAGATACGAATGTGCACATCATTGACTTAAATCTTCTAAAATAATTACGTCAGAGTGTTAATAATGAAGACAATGCATTTTTCTAAAATTACATATTAGATGTAAGAAGAGTTATTAGGTGTTATACAAGAAAACAAGTCATTGTGTCGACTATTGTTTGTTTTTTTTGAAAAATATTTTTGAATTAATGTATTCATATGCTAAATAGTGTAATCTAGTTTCATGAAGTAAAATTTTTCTGTATGCATACTTTACTTAAAGTCGTTTTTTTTCAGGACTGCGTAGATACATGATCTAAGAAAACTCATTTCTAAGCTCATATTAAAACATAAAAGTACATTATATAAAATAAAAAGTAATTTATGCGAATTTAATTGATAGTTAGCAACGAACGTGTGTAACTAAAGCTTAGCCAAAGAGCACTCTAGATACTAAAGTTCTCTCTAACTCATCACGTCATATTAAAAAAAAAACATCTCAAGCTGTTATTATTATTCTTTCATTCTTGTGGAGAGAACATCTAAGCATTGAGTAATTATATGTGAGTATGTTTATGAAAAACGGAGAGTAACACTGTGGATTTCTTAGTAAGTTATTATCAAATAAAAGTTGTCGGTTTGTTGACGCCTTTTAACACTGATAGAAACATAAAATCATGTAGGAATGAAGATATTGACGAAATTGCGGTGAGTGTAAAAATCCTGCCTGAGAATATGTGATAAATAATTTGGTAAATTTGAAAGACGACATCTATTCAAAGAGATAACCGTAATGTGCTCCTTGCCACTTGATTCGTTAGTATAGTTGAAATAGGGATGAATAATTAATAAAAACATTCATATCTTACTCTTATCAAACATATGTATATTAAAAAAAAATATCATTCACCGTAAATAAAAACCTATTCCCATCCCTAATAATATGGCAGAACTAAGTTATCTAGGTACGAGTAGTAACTATAAAGAAAGATGAGACAGAATTTTTGAAATAATATCAAAAACATGTATCTAAATTACGTTTAGTCATTCATACACAAAATGACAAGGCATTGAACTTTTATACAGCGGAAACTGTATTATTTATCTACAAAAATATAATACCCAATAAAGACGCAAGTAAAAAAATTAATATAGGGCAGTAAGGAGTTATAAACTTATAATTACTCAAGGTGATACGTCGTTTTCAATTGATATGCTAGATTATTTCCTTAGACTTCCTTTAGGTAAAAGTAACTCAAGAAATTATAATTCATTTTTTTAAAGCCAATGTTGAAGAAAAAATAAAATAGTTCAATGCTTGTTAGTGGTGTGCTGGTAAATACAAACTCCTCTCACCATCTTTCATTCATCCTCGTCACCAGATGTTGTGCTATAATGATGTAATATAACACAACATTAGTAGAAGAACCAGGATGGCCGAGACAATAAGAGAGAGAGAGAGTAGTGTATGAGAGTTAAAGTAATAGTACAACATATAATAATAGGATTTGGATAAAGTATTTTCGGCTTATATTTCAATGCTTTATAAGAAGTGTTAAAATAATCCGATTTAAGTCAAATAGGCCCTGTTTTGTCAAATATCTTGTTTCCAACGAGAATCCAACTTCATAATGCTCTTTTCGTAGAAGCCCTTGTTCTTATTGGCAAAAAGCCTGCACAACTAATTTTCACAGCCTCTATTGAGGCCCCCAAGCGCGTTGGTGGTAGACAAGAACAGATGGTAGTCACTTGTTGCCAGGTCCTGTCTGTAGGGTGGGTGCATAAGAACTTCCTTTTCAAGCTCAAGGAGCTCAAAGATTTGTGCGGTTTGGTGTTATCTTGATGATACCCTATTGTCTCGTATTTACAAATGCTAGTTGCTTCTGTTCAATCCAAGCTTCATACAGTCTAGCTGTTCACAGTAAAGGACATAATTGAGCCGAAAAAAATGCTCGAACCAAAATATCAAATGACATTGAGCCTTTTTCAGGAAAGGTTGAGCGATATATAAGAAGGATAACATTGTGAGGGCTGATAAATTAACTAGGATTGGATGGAATGGACAGTGTATGTAAATATCCAGCACTAATGATAAATTCAATCATACATATTCTTAAAAATTAGAGATAGTATAGAGAAATAAATACATAAGGACAACAAAGGGATATCAATTGGCAGTTAAACATAGTAAGGCATTTAGATTAAAAAATTTAGTCTGCATTAATGAACTTCAGCTATGTCAAAGAATACAAACAAAGATACTATAGTAATATCCTGAGATACAAGTTCCACAACAAATGAAGTTTAATTCAGAATTTAATTTGGTTCTGAATCGAAATGACACTCTAAAAACATGATTTTTATCTAAATGCTAAACCTATGTTGCTTGCAAGTTTAATTGTCTGTTTACACTTATACGGCTTAAATAACAATAATAAATGTAGATTTCAGGTGGTAGGCCAAAATAATTTTGCATATAATTATTAATGTAAGAAAAATAATAAAATTTGACGTCATATTATACGCTTTTGTCAGATGATATATTTTTTCAATCATTCACGATTCTATTTGGCTCTACGTATTTCATTCTCTATGGGCATCAGAAAATCTGGAATCAGACAATTGATTAACTTTTTCATGTGTCATATTCATATGTACGAATGAAAAAAAAGGCAAAAAAAGTTAAAAGAAAACGACTGTGCCACTGCTATCATATTTCATCTACCTATGTATACTTTTAATTACCTGAATATGTAAAAATATCCCGTGGGATGTTTACAAGTATCCCTTCCTGTTTCCTTGAAGAAATATAATTTCTTTTAATAGGTTATATGTACAGGGTTCGGAAGCAAAACGTGGACTGAATGACTGATTTTTAGAAAAATGTCAATAATTTTATTTTTTTAAATTTTTTCTAACAAAACTTTGAGACATAACCTTTGTGAACATGTTCACTAATATGGCCGACCTCAGCAGCAATTACAGCCTCCACACGGATGCAGAAAGTCTTGCAGGAGTTCATGATGAGCTTCTCAGACAAGTTGTTCCACTCCTTCACAATGGCAACCTTCAGGGAGTCCACGTTAAGGTGAGATATTTCATTAGTCTCCCTCTCCAAAGTGCCCCACACAGCAAAGGCTTCAAATCCGGCAAAGATGATGGCCACATGGCCTTGGGCCAAAAATCACCCCTGACGTCAGCCCAGAACTTCTGGCATTTGGCCAATATGTGTGAGGGCGCGCAATCTTGGGTCCACACATAGTTGTCCTCTGGATAGGTGGTCTTGATCCATTGCAGTATGGATCCACGGTGAAAGAGGAATTTTTTACAGTGGATCTATTTGCCTTGATCCACGCACGAACTTTCTTGCACCTCTGCAGTCTCCTTTCCTTCATAGTGTCCGTCAACAGGTGGTGTGGGGTCCTTGTTTTAGATGACAACCCCAAGTCCTCCTTCACAGCCCTTCTAATTGTTCCTCGTTCACGTCAAACTCGTTAGAGAGGCGATTCTTGGATTTTTAGGGTCGTCCTTGATCTTTTTCTTCAGGCCCCCAGAAACTCAGAATCCATTTTCAAGTTGTGTATCCCACTTCCTTCTTTCCTTGAGAAGTCTTTTTCATCTTGGCCGGCTTGAAAATGAGGCTCCTAGAGTACTTCACAATGCCCATAATCTCTGCCACCTCAATTTTAGCCTCCAGAAGGTCTGAGATACTCTGACTTTTTGCTTCTTGCTCACTCATGATGAAAGATTTGAGACAGGTAAGGAAATTGTATGGAAAAAATACAAAAAAAAAAAAAAAATCTCTGACGAGAAGATTTTCACCTGGGACCAGGTTTACAACTGTCGGAACGACCGTTGGCTTTTTTTAAGGCTGGGGAAAAAATCGGTCAGGAGGCCTTCTATAAGGTGCTGAGGTTCACCATACTGTCATGGATCAAGACCCCCTATCCAGAGGACAACTATGTGTGCACCCAAGATGGTGCACTCTCACCCACATCGGCCAAATTTATGGAAATGAATGACTTATGCAGAAAGGACAGGAGATTCGGAATATGGAGAAAAAAATCACAAAACATCTCTAATTTAATTATATAATTAGAATTAATTAACAGTCCAGGTTTTGTTTCTGAACCTTGTAAATGTTTAACATACAAGAGTGACGCTATGTCAAGCCCAAACATTCTCACAATTAAATATTTCTTTATATTCGAAATTTATAATACAATACAGATTTTTGGAGTATCTTAATTTGCACGAAAAATATAATTTTTCATATAATTCCATACATAAAAATAATTGCACTAGTCGACAATTTTTTTACTCTTGGATTGAAATAATGTTTTCTTGATAGTTACAGCAATAAAATAAAAATAACCTTTATTGTCCAACATTTCTTTTTTTGGGAACTGTAGTAGAAAACATTTTACATAACATATCGGTGAATAAATCCCGGCCCTAACTACCAGATGGTGCCACTAAACAAAAAATATTTTTTGGAAGTACAAACACTCAAAGGTTAGTGTCAAAATTTCATGACGTTTGGCTTATTATTTATCGAGTTACAGTGGTTTAAGTGACGCTACATTTGTGATTCTTAAAAACGGTGGATTCAAAGCAATTTTGTGTGTTGATTTATAATGCTTTTTGATGGGGAAAAACACCGTTTAAGCCCAAGCTTGGCTAAAAAAATGTTATCTGGACTCTACCCCCATCGAAAACGATGGTTTGCTTTTTTCAAACGTTGTCGTACGGACACCGATGATGCTGAACGCCCTGGTTGGTCAGATGGGGCGATTATTCCAGAAAAACCCCCCTGAAAATCATAATGGGCAATCGCAAAGTGAAGTTGGAAGAGATAGCTGACACTTTGAAGTTATGTCCAAGAAGATAAAGACCCTTAATGAGGTGATTAATGAAATATGTGAAATAAATTGTTTTGATTAATTCAATCCTTTAACCTTTTAATCCTAAGTGACGTTTTGGAAATTTATCCTTTTCTTTTTTTAAGCAAAAGCCAAAGTTAATACGGTGTTTAATCAATATATTGTAACATTTTATTAACAACGTAGATACATAAACTAATCAGGGGATGATTTAGATCTAGGAATGAGTGATAAAATATTTTTTGAGGAGAGTAGGATTGAGATTTTGCTGTATAACAGGGATGTACACTCATTTTTTACTTTACCTATTTAACAGTTTGGTCTAAATAGTGCTTCATAGGGTGTTACAATCCATTAAAATGTTACTATGATAATTATAAATTTGTAATTAACTGATTTTGTTACATGTTGAATTCTATTGTAATAACTGTTTTTACACTGTTCAATTTTTGTATTTTGATACTATGAGTCTTAAATAAAAAAATTGGTTTTAATATTTTTAAATATCTAGTAAATTTTATTCAAAATTTATATTCCTCAAATTTTGTCTTCATCTCACAGTACTAGCCTATAGATATATATGGGTGACTTATAATCTATTAATTTAATGCAATTACAATAGTACTCCATATCAATATATACCTTCAAAACTTGAAAAAACTGTAAACAATTTTCATATAAAAAATATACAGTGATTTTTAGTTTTAGTACGAGAGTTATAAGCAAGAAATAATACGGTTGTTTTTAACATAAAGCATGAATTTAATGATGGTTAGTACAACTGTGTCGCATGTCAAAACAAAACTTAGTTTGAATGAATTAAGACCGCACTGACTGTATTTACCTTTCCCAACAGAACAATTAGCCTATCCCAGACGGTCGGACAAGTGTTAATGTAAAGTGCTGCCAAACAAACCCTCCATCCAAATAATTTTCTGAGATCCAAACTATCCCCTTATGTAGAAGTCTATGTTCAATTTTAAACCTATCCAACGTTTTGGTAATTCTCTCATTCAAATCATCCCTCCCAAGGTACTGTAATCTTTTCATTCATTCCACAACTTTCATTATATACCGTCTCCCTGAACTTATCCTCGATGGTTATACTGTTTTGAGTTTCTCAATCTCTGCAATCTGCTTTTGCAAAATAAATTATTCTTTGCCAATGACATTCTCACTTCTCCGTTTTATATTTGACTAAAGCAAGCTGCACCTATATCAAAAGATTGAAACTTCAACAATCACAAAAATGTCATTTTCTATTACGTGTGATTATTATAAAGGGTTTTAAAATAGCAAAAATCCAAAGGGTAAATTTCATAGAATCATTATATACATATAAATGTTATCATACAAATAACATTAGATCAAACAAATCATAACTTTTAAACTTAATATTTCTTCACATTTGGCGAAGAAATTTAATTTTGTGCAGTGAATATGCTCAAAGTGGAGATCAATATGCAGCTGACACTTTTGTAAGCCAATGAGAAAGGGGAAATAGACGACGACGCCTAGTATAAAGTTCATATTCACTCTTTTCCTTCAGTCCTTTCATTTAATAGGAAACCTTTGATCACGCTACCCCTTTAGACTGGGGGATGTATTGGGAGATTCTATATAAAATTAGTATTAATCCTCTGATAGTAAAGTACATTTTATTGATGACAGCTTAAAGAAAAGTAAAATTTATACTCTTCAAAGAAAAGAGTTTGAAGAAAAGGAGCATAGGAAAAGAGCTTTCTTTAAATAGAACACAATTATTTATTTACATCTTTTTCTTTGTGTCTTTATACAGTACATATAAGCAATGTATTGAATCCCTCTTATGTGCTCCTTCCTGTGTAGACGAGAGTATGTAAGTCTGCTTCGTCTTGCTTTACACTTTAAAAATACATACATACATATACCATACATTTGTAAAAAAGAAAGCACAGCAGAAGAGAATGAAAGAGAGAATAATTCCTGATTTTTCTTATCGTCTTACTCTTATGTTAAAAGAATGAAACAATAAAGTTATATGTATAATAAGGATGGTTTTTTTTTTTAAACGGCTAGACACCAGGCCTGTGACTACAGTTGTTGTCAAGACCGTATTTTTTCGACAAAAATGAAATTATGTTGTCATAATTTCAAATTAATCTTATTCATTATTTTCGGTTTTTTTTTAAAATTTGTCCTTTCTAAAAAAACGGTCATTCTAAATACTTTAAAAAAATTGTGAAAGTTTTGCAACGAGAGTGTGTATCTAAAGTTGAACTCTATATTGTTTAAAAAGAAAAGAAAGAGAAGTACATATCTATATTATTAAAGTAAAGTTTGTTTGTCTTTTTTCTGTTTCTCAACGTTTATAACTATGTGCAATACCGGGTACTCCACCGAATATATATATATATATCTGAAATATTTAAGTTTCAAAATGAAATTGAGTAGGCAGTATAATAATTATGGAATAGCATGAATAAGCACAAAATATATTGTATAAATGACGAGTCACAAATTTAACCAACTTGTGTTCACGTGTAAAATTTTGTACTCTGAGATGCACTAACTTTTTACTAATAGAGAATAAAAAACACTTGTTACTTCTCGATTATAAGTACGAGTACATAAGTGCTTTCTACTTATAACATATGCTTACTTTAAGTACTATTTATATTAGTTGTTGTTATTTCCAATATATACAGCATATACATAATAAATGGGAGGCAATACTTTGCATAGGTACATACAGTATTAACCGGCATATATTTGCACTACCTGTGGATTTTTTCCATTCGAATCATATCTATGTCCAAATTTTTATTTTAGCGTGTCTAGTACGGTGTCCCCTTTTTAGGGTGATTTATTTATTCAATTTTCTGTTGTAAATTGATAAAGAAGCTATGTATAAAAAGTTTTGGTCTTCAAAATACGTTTTTCTGACCTCTAAGGCCATTTGAATATGACTTTTTTTACGACATTCTATATTTGAAAAGGGATTCAGCGATTTCAAATTTAAAGTTTGCTTGTCTTGCCCAGTAATTCAAAATTATTATAAATATTTTATCACACTTGTTTCAAGGTTAAATATTATGTAAAACTCCTCCAATGTTTTTTTTTTCCCTTCCTTGACCTTAGGGCTTACAAAATATACCGTACCATTTTTAAGAGGACATAATTAACTTTTTGACTTTTTGTCTAGTTAAAAAAGGTCCAAAAGACATCCTTTTGGCGCTTGCACCCAAAGAGTTATATATATATATATACTATATTTAAAAGAACACATTCCCACAAGAAATGGTTAGTAATTTCTGTTAAAAGGCAAAAAGGGCATGTTTTTATAACGTTTAATTCCAACTTCCAGGGTATCGGATAACTTACAATATTTAAAAAAATTCTGCCGAAGTAAGAAGTTTACCATTAAAAACTCTTATAACTTTATACAATTTTTTGTTGATTTTTTTCATTTAAGATATTTTATATCGTCGACCGCCAGAACGTCGACTAACAAAATGACAAGGAAATATTAGAATTCTAAATATGAAAAACAGTTTCTGCGATATTGTTTTGCCACCTTTTTCAGTTTTGGTAATTGCTTAAATAGTGGCAGTGGGTTTCATCCTATTTTGGGACACAGTGGGACCTGAAAAGAGTACCAACTTTTAAATTGTATATGGTGGTTGGAAGGGGCACTTACTAGTAGTTTATATAGGAGTGGTGGTGGCGGGGGTATGTTTCAGGAAAGAAATGTCTGAATAGGATATATTGCAACACCATTGGGAGGAGCTCCTTATTTTATATTCTACGGTCGACGTTTTGTTGGTCAAAAATTTTTCCACGCAGTTTTATTGTGTTTGTAGCCATTCTTTTGGAAAAAAAATGTTTGTATGGACTTACAACTTCTGTTTTTGCTACATTCATTTCAAGGCCAAAGTTTAGTGAGTATATTTTCAAAACTTTGTCACATTTTAATAGATTTTAACTTGTTGAAGGGGAGTGCTCGCAAAAGTTTAAGTCAAGTCATCTGCATTACATAAAAATTTTAACCGATAAGTTGAAGATTGAAAAACAATGACTTTGTCATTTTGGTGGATATATTATATTAAAACAAAAAAAAGTATTGAACGGGCCAAAATAAGCCTTTTTGAGTTCCATATTGGAACCACATTTGAGTTTTGGATAGAATAAGACCAATTATTCGAATAATATAGTCTCCAAAAAGGACGCAGGTTATCTAGAATATCTATTAGGTTTTGGAATTAAAACAAAAGAAAGATAGTATTCTCCCCAATAGCTGTTTCATTATTTCAACATCGATATGGTTTTTAGTAGTATAGTTGTCTATCGATATATATTTAAGTCGCGTTTTTCTATTCTGTTGTTGTATAGATTAAAGTCTTAAGTTTGAAAAGTCCTCCAATGTTGTTAAGTGAGAATTTTACTCTGTACTGTGAGTTTTTTTTATTGACATAAGGTCAAGTTTAATTTTTTTTCTTCTTTTATAGACACTTAAGGAATGTTCTCTAAAGTATTTAGAAGGAAAAAAAAATCAAGCTAGGAAGAGTTTGGATTACATTTCTATTTTGTATGAGTTATTGTCAATTTCTATCTACAAATTATTCTTATTAAATCTTTGGAGCTGCCGCAAATTGCACTTTAAGTAGTCAAAACTAATCGTCGCAATAAATGAATGAAAAATTAATAGATTTTATTTGAATGACAATAAGAGTTTCTTTTATCTTATAAAGGTTGTAAAATATTTTTGGGTTTCTTAACTGACCCAACAATTTTGAATACAATGCATATAAAAGACTCAAACATGTTCATGAAATTTTGGGTTGTGTGTACATGAATATGAAGTACAAAAATAAATTGGGACTCTCTCCTGTTCTTGATTTCGTTAAAGATTGTTTTTATGTCGACCCCATATGCAAAATAAAAGAGGCCTACTTTGAATATCCATTTTCTTTGAAACATATACCTACCTATTAAAATAAAGTGAATTTGTCTTTTGTTTTATTGTTGCAATAAATTGCCTTGTAATGGATTGTCCATTACACAAATTACCAAAGTTCTCTTTGCCCATTTGTTGATTAATTTAATACATATATCTCTGACATGTAATGTCTAAATTATAATTGACAGATAGGGGATTAGGAAGAGGAAATATTTTGTTTCATTCTACCTACCTAGCTTTGCCTTTACCCTTAACTACCATAAAGAACTTATCTTCTTTATTTTCATATAGGTACTTATTTCTAATAATTGACAAATTAAAAAGTTCTGAGGGTTTTTCAGTTTATTTTGAACACAGTTAGGAGATACGTTTTCACGTTAAAGCAAAGAGTCGCAAACATCAATTCGATCCGAAAGGTTCTTATGGCACCCATAGCTCGAGCTTCTTCTTAAGACCAGCCATATGCAAATGGCTCCAAACGGTTTTATGGCTAATATTCAGTTCCCCGGCAACGGAATAAGTGCTCACATGCCGGCCCAACTCGACGATTTACATTATTTTATTGAAATTTTCGATGATTGGCCTACCAGAGCGTGGCTCATCTTCGACGTCTATATTACCCGAATGGAATCGATGAAACCCCCACTCTCCACTCTGCTGTTGCATTCGATACTGTATTGTGTACATAAATATCACAAATATTTTGGGGCTCCTACTCTGGCTTTTCACGTAGGTCATAGTGATACTGAAGAATGTATTGAATTTTCTCCTTTTTTTAAATACCATTTTGGAACGCTGTTACATAAAACTGGCTTGACCAGACACAAAAATGTAAATGAACAATTTAAAAGTTTACATTTAAACTTTATGCATAATTTTATCTTCTTTTTTATGCAATATATTAATCATGATATATAATTTATTACATCTAGCTTAAAATGTTCAAAACTTTGTACTTAACATAATATCATTAGATTTTTACATCATTTTCATTTTCTGGAAAAGAATATGTATTTGTTCTTATACTAAAAACTTTATCTGTTGATATTTCAAATATCTATCCCCATCAAAAGATGCTGAATGTCTAGGGTTTGTATGCAAGGGCGGTAATACGGAGGGACTGGGTTGAACCAGCATTATTATTAGAGTCTGGAAAAATGGTATGTCACTAAAAAAATTTGGATTAAATTTGGAAACTCTAAAATATCGAATCAAAATTTGATAAAATTGATGATTTTATCCTATACTCATTTTCGACTAATTATTTTTATACATATTCAATGAGAGGGATGCAACAATAGAGATGCAAGTTCGTACATCTTTAAAGTTTTATCATGAATAAACATTAAACACACTTTACACTTGTATGATCAAACACCTTTTAAATGCATTTATTTTTGATTGAATAGTACACACTACACAGTTCCATGAGATAAAAACTCAAATATTGCACTACTTCTAGACAAGGCATTATCTCACTAAAACAAAAATATAAACATTATTTTGTTTTCAGCCGTCAATTGACTTCTTCTTTTTCCCTTCTTCATTGTTCTGAACGTTGATTGGTTGAATTTGAATTAGCTTTTGTTCAGGTGCTGCGAAACACTTCCCTCAATCCTTTTACTAAAAGTGTGAAATGTTTGATCTGTGAAAAGTACGGGCTGGAACTCAGAGCTTTGGTTTGGCTAGTAGCAATTTTTTCGACAAACAAAGAAAAACTAAAGATTGAATTTATTTAAAAATTTACTCTTCCCTTTTCGACCAAGGCTGGATGAGTATGTACTCCGGTCAATAGATACTTCAGAAGCCTATTCTAATTAGTGGGAAATTACAGGTGCATTAAGGGATTATGGAACTATCTTTTCATCATAGGGTTATACCTTTGCCTCCATGTCATACTTGTTCTTTCTATCTCGAAATTGGAGACAGTGACAGCAGATAATTGAAATTCTATTATCTCGACCTTTTAATATTAAGGAAATTACTTCGTAAAGCGAAGAATATATTATAGTAGTAGGGGGGGGGGGAGCGCAGGGATCTCGACTAAATCCATCACAATTTCTCGAATAAGTTTCCATGTAGGATTAGACAATCATTGGTGTTTGTACTGTATATTTATAGTAATTTTCTGTTTCAAGAGTTAATGGATTTGATGATATAAAAGTTTGTCTATGAGATACCTATTACGTTCATCCTGTGGTTCTTAATAGATATAAGAAAAAGTCTAAGTGCTTCACTCAATGAGATGTGCTCTCCTTCGGCATCATCCCTCAGTCTACGAATCATCTCCGAGTACGCCTCCACCACGGAGTATGTATTAAGAGACAAACTCACGACCATCTACACATCTACCTCTTATTTATTTAAATGATCCTCTTAAGTGTTAATTGTCCAAATATGTCGAAAATAAAATAAAATAAAAAGTGCAAGTACGCAGTGAAGCTAAAAAAGTTATACAATTTATCCTCTTTATTTTCCACTATGTTAGTTATAGATTCCTCATGTGTTTTAAATTTAAGTTTTTTAAATTTGAGATCCACAAATATGCCTTTTTCTTTTCTTTTATTATATGAAGCATTGAGCTTCTGCTATACTCGCTTGTTGCTATGCCTAATCTAAAATCACATGCTTTATTTAATATATATATTATTATTATTATGTACTCGTAATGTTCTTTGAAAATTAATTTTCAAAATGGGAAAAAGATTATTTTTTTATCGTCTTATTTATAATAAACTATTTTCATAAAAAGTAAACATAAATTGCCTTACTTACTCTATGTAAATAGTGTACAAACAGGCTCTGAATGATCTTTTTAACTAAAAATTTGTATTTTTTTGTAAAAGTTCACGCCTCTACCTTTAGAGATACAATAAGGAATTAGAAAAATAATGGATAGATATTTCTTGACTGAGTATGAATTGAAAAAACTAATTGTAATTTTAAATGTTATGCATTGTGGTGTGATGATTCCACATTCATTATTTTCATGCCAGTGACGTCAAATAGTCATTTTTAAGACCAGAATTAAACTTTACTTTTGTTAGCTGCAGGTTTTTTGCTTCTTTTCCTTGTATCAATGTTTTGAATATTTGATTGGCTGTGCAAAAATTAGCTCTTTCTCAGCTGTGAACCATTCTCACTTTATTGTTAACTAGCAGTAATACCTTCATTGGCCATAGTTATTATACGTGGTGAACAGACAAACTTTGCTTATAAAATATGGAAGATAAATACCCAAGAAATCTTCAAAGTCACTAGTCGTTTTTCATGAGCACTCTCACACATAGTTACTCCTAAAATAATATGATATTATAGCTAATAAGCCAGGGAGTACTTTATTGTATATATGGCTACCATAGCTACACAATCTGGATGCTACATGAAAATCGCCTGCAAGATTTAACAATATGTATAGATTGTCATTTTTTAGATCAAAAATCTGTATAGGGCATAGATCAAGGAGCACAATTTACAGTGCCCTCAGTGTATACACTAAATGCTACATGCAAAACGCTTGCAAGATTCCATTAATACGACTAAATTGTTATTTCTTAGATCAAAAATATGAATATGATAAACATCAGGGAGTACTATATACACTCGATGTTTTGATGCAAAACACATGCAAGATTTAATTAAAAAGACTAAACTGTTATTTTTCTTATCAAAAATAACTATATCCACAAATACGCTCATTATTTTTTATTCTCCAGATGGCTCTTAAGTTTACTTTTTAGATACTTTTTCACGACAATTTGCAAGATATTTAGCAAAAGTTGAAGCAAAAGTTGATATAATTATAATTACCAAGCAGTGAAGACTTAGTTTTATCGACAAAGATTAATAATTCTGTAGTTGTGAAGAATTATCCAGGATCTAACAACTGATTTTGTGTCTTCTTTCTCTTTCCTTTTGGCTAAAAGATTACAAAATACAATAGAGGTAACGGCATATCCACTGTTTGTTTAATTCATTGCATATATATGGTTTAATGCAATATAAACAGAGGAAAAAAAGTCATTATACGGCAAGTACAAATCCTTCAGTATTTAAATAGAGTTTAGTTCGAGTCTTCAGATTTATTTTGAGCTTATTTCAAGTCCATAATCATAATAAATATGTCTTACGAGTCTTAGCTATCGACCCCCAGTCAAATCTCGAAATCTGTAATCATGGGATGAAGTCGAGTGACAATTTTTCAAAGTAGGAATTCAAATCCATGTCATCATACATAATCATCAAACTCGAATGGAAAAATACAACATTTTCCTGGGAATTTATCAATAAATATATACCTACTTGTTCATACTTAAAGGAGCAATGTCTATCGATTAAGGCTTGTTAGATCGTGTGAAGTTACCTTGAATAAATCCAAGAGTAAATATATCCCTATCAAAACGTAATATACAAAGAGAAGATAAATCAATTAATTATCAAATTATATTTATTTCTACTTCTAAAATTACCTAGATAGATTAAGAAAGTTAAGCAGTATAAATGAGAAAGGAATATAATAATATATATCCATCTTTATAAGATGAAAGTAAGTACTCGTCGAGCTATAACATTGATTTTTTTTTTAAAGTAAATAAGATTATGAAATATGTATTCAGATATTATTATTTAAAATGTAAATATTTATGTTATAATATTAGAAATTAAATCTATCATCATGTACGTCATCATTGTCTTACTTTTTTTGTGCTTGTTCAAGGAAACATTTATTTACTTTCTAAAAAAGAATCATTTTAAGGAACTACAGCCCAAATGTTGTCAAAGTTTTTTAACTAATACATCATAATTTTAATAAAATTGTGGATTCAGTATTTGAATACCTATTTTGACAAAGTTAAAAAAAAAATCATTATCCTCCTAACAATGTAAAAAATATTAGTACAGGAATCGATATAGACTGTCCCGTTTCGGGATTAATATCCCTTCACCTGGTAAAGGCAATTGAGTTTTGCGGTTTCCCTGTTTTATCAAAGGCAAGATTATTCCGTTTTGTTTAACAACTATTACTTTAATTAGGGGGGCTATATTATGCTAGTTAAAACAAAGTAATCACAAACCATTGAGAACAGCTTAAAGCCCTCAAAGTAATTAAAAACAAGGTTAACAATATTATTTAATAGTAAATCAAAAACTATAAAAATTATTAAATACAATTTTTGAATCATGGTGTCATATTTGGGACGGTACAAAAGGCATAAAAATTTGACCCCAAAATCCCATTAAAATGATCGATGCCATACCAAAAATAGCCTTAATGACCTCAAACTTTGGCAAAGTCTTTTTTTATTATCCTTTAGGCAATATGATTTTGTGAGGGATGAAAAAAAGATTAACCTGACAGCGCGGTAGTATAGTGAATAATATTTTGATTTCCAAAAAGACACTAGGGAGAGTGGGTAATATTTTAGAATGAGTCAATTTAAGATTTATGCATTATTGATTCATGTTTTTGTTTCAATTTAAAAATATATTTTGTAACATGTTTTTTTTTAGAAAATATATTTTTGATTTTAATGTTTTGTTTTTTAAAGAAAACATTTTTGATTTTTTTCCTTTCTTCAATATAAACTTTATTATCTATTTAAGTAAGTCTATTTTTAATATGTGGCATTTGTTCTCCATATAACCGGGTGTTTGTTCTTGGCTACCCCAGGTAGGATGCAAAAAAAGAAATGTCGAGGGAAAAAACGGTTCGTCACCCTTTCATAGATCAAAGTTATGATTGTAATCAGTTATAAGTACTTTAATATGTAAAAATCTCTCCATGATTATTACCTAGTAAGCCACACACGCCATTATCCTAATTTGGCTTTTATTTCCTTGTCAGCTCTCCACTTGTGTTGTCTCATATTTGTGTTCTGAACGTTTATTTGATTTATTTAAACCAAATCTTGTAAGCTATCTTTATAAAAAAGAATAATGCTATTCAACAAATCACCCTCTTGTGTCCTGATATCAAAATAGGTTTTTTAGAAGAATTTTCCCCCTGACTCCAAAACATGGGTATAAATTTTCTCTATCAGGCTCAAATTCTTTAAGTAAAGGCCATTGTGTTTGATATTTTTAAAATTTAAAGCTCGTTATTCGTTTTTATGATAAACATAGAAAAGTATATGAATATATTTCAAGGCCTCATTTTAATAGACTCCAAAACTACTTTTATATTGTGCTTAAGTTCAAATTTTCTTTGTCTGAATAAGAAAATTGATATTCATCAAAAAAAATAAAAAATACTGGAATTTAAATTATGTGTTTCTGTTTGTTTTTACCTTGAAGAACATGAAAATAACCATTCTAGCGCAAAGTTTCTGTTTCTTTTGATCTATACAGACCAACATTTTATATTGTATAAATAATGGTTGATAGCTTAATAAATATACCAAAATATTTTTCAAGCAACAAATCTTTAATATTTTTTAAAATAATCGTTTTTTAAGTTGCTGATTTTTTTTATTATGAAGTTTTATCACTTTAAGACATACTATAAGTTTTATCATTGTGATCAAACTGTCCTGGAGATGGTCTATTTTTTTGTCTTTTTGTATTTAAAAGGTATTTTCTCCTATTCAGAAGAACATACCCAATTAATTTAAATATTTTATTATCTGAAACTATATTTCATGTTTTTTTACTTATATTTAAATCTTTTATGGTGAAAAATAAGAAATATTCTTGTAGATGTTTGAAAAAATATATTTTTCATAAACTCACACTGTAGGCCACATAACCAGAAATTTTATGTTATAGAGGTCATTTATAAGTTTCTCGTAGAAAAAAAAAAAAATAGGAACACAACATCTCAATCGAGGGCAAAAAAGAAGTTGTAATTTTGGGGGTTAGTGTCATAATTAACCCAATAATTGGGAAGAGTGACGTCTTTTTTTTTTTAATCGATTAATAGACAGTTATTATTTGACTCACGTATTTTCGATCAATATCCAGCCATAAATTGCATTTATCCCCCATTATCAGTCAAAACATTTCAAAATATTTTATGTAAAACTACCATGTTTCAAATGTAGGCAATCCAACCCCATTATTCATCTTTTGTTTTTAATATTATCAGTGCTTTCCAATATTATTATTAATCAGCTCAATTCATATAAATAAATTACACAAAATAAGTTAAATAAAGGTTTGAAGTTTTCTCAAGCTAATATAACTCACAAAAAATAATCATAAATAATATTTAATTTGTCAAACGATGGTAACCAGTCCCCTTTATTTAATGAAAAATATAAAATATGGCATAGTTTAAAAATCTATAACGTCCATGTATCTCACGATTATTGCGTTCATACCTACAGGAAGAAGAGTCATTTTTGATCTGACGGCATATATTGTCATAAGAGTCTTTGATATTATCACCTCCATTTTAATGTCATTTTCTCCTCTCATTGTAAAATAAATGAGCAATTCCACGCCTTGAGATTTTGATTAAATCTTTTGGCTATGTTACACTCCACCAGAGGTATTAAAATGTCTTACTCGATCACAATAAAACTATGTTCAGTTGATCTTTCGAACGCGTATTTGACTCCATTTGCCTAAGTATTCACTTCTCATGAACTTTTTTTAACCAAATCAAGTTTAAACTCTTTCAAAAATCTTCTTTACCGACTGAACCCAGTTCCAAGCTATTCAATGAGATAATAAGACGGTCGTTAGAGATATATTATATTTTATCTCTTAAGACAAGGCATTTTTAGAGACAGTCTATTTTCTTATATCTCCATTATTCCGTATTAATCGGAAGTGTTTTACAGCTAAAGAGCCTGGTTGAATGATATCAATACACAAATGTTGTCACGTAGTAAGCTTAGATATTATGCCTGACTGATTTCATACTTGAGAGCTCTGCATTTCAGTAACAAAAAAAACCATTTAAAAATCGAACAAGTTGAAGTGTTTAGTTGTTTCTTCATAACAGATAGTTGGTCTTTACATCAAATAAAACTATCAAACTATTTATTGAAATATTTTTATGATTGTATAATACTACAATGAATGTTGTTATGTACAATATTGTATGCATTTTTTTATGAGGAAAGGGCTATTGTGAAGCCTTTATGAGCTCATTAGTCATTTTTTCACAAGTAATTAGTGCTTATAAATACATATATAGGTATGTATACTCCCCTTGGAAAAGTAGGGAGCATATATATTTATGAAGCAGTTTATACATATCTTGTAGTAACTATCTAATCACATCTCTTAATGACTTGAATAACGTTACAACCTCCGTTTTTGCTAGCTTTCATCATTTATTATTATTTTTAGTTGTTTTTTTTGCCGAAAAAATTATCAACACCGTTTTATAATTACTTATATAAATAGGTTTATTACATATATACTAACAGAGAGTTCTCAATACAGAGTAATCTAAACAAAAAATGAAGGTAGAAGAAAAGAGACAAAGAGAGGGAGGTAGAAAGATACTGAGGGATAAAAGAAGAAGGAAGAGAAGGAGAGAGATGGAAAAGAATGTTTTATTTCAGTCAAAAGAAAAAAAAAAGAAGGCTTTTATTCACTTCGGAAGCCCCAAAAAATATCACAGGAATATGATTGGTTATTTTATACGTCTACTTACTAAATTTCAAAATAACCTGTTTAACCATTTTGGATTTCATATGAAAAACAAACTTATGAATATATGTATAACAATTTGATGGAGCTTTTAACTTTTTGGGGGATTGAGCCATCCGCCTCAAGAAAAAAAAAAAAAAAAAAAAAAAAAAGGTATAGTGACGCTGCTGGTTACAGCTAATTAATTGACAGCCTGTGGACAAAATTTAGGATTTAGGAAAGTAATTATAAGTCTTGATATCTTTTCTAAGATTGTATCGACTTAAATTGTGTCGTTAAGGATAATCTTGGCTAGATAAATTCTAAAAAAAGAAGAGGAAAAGCTTAGTATATATGCATGATACCCGGCTCAATCATTTCGAGTTGTTTTGACTTAGACTCACCAAATTTTAAGAAAACATACTTACAATGGTTATATATTATTTAATTGTATATTAAGATTGTACGAACCAACAACTTTTCTATAAATTGAATTTTAATGCGTCTTGTCAAATACTGCACTATCTTTGTAGCCAAGGATAGTTTCAGCCATTAAAAAAATCGAATTTCAGTTAGAACTATAAATAATTATACTAAATTATATATTTTTTATAAATAAATAACAATAATAATTAATATTGTTGAATTATTATACTTTAATGTGTTATAGTAGATTAAGAAATAATGACATTTATATTATAGATTACTGTATATTACAGAAAGAAATACCCTCTCCAAAAAGTTTTGGTGAAAAACATGTTTGATGCGAAGTGTAAACATTTTAAAATAATAAAGAAGGATTAACGATGCAAAGAAAATTACAGCTGATTGTATCATTAAGAAAAAAATCCTTATTAAAAAATATACCTTTACCTCTCATAAATAGTTTTTATCCAATATCTTGAAGAACAATGGACAAAAATTATTATTTTTTTTCCTGTGTTGCATCTGTCTCCGGTCTTCCTACCATTGTAGGGAATTTTTTACATGAATAGTTCTTGATATAATATGTATAGTTGAACTCCTCAGATATTATAAGAACCTCATTACTAATTGAAATATATTTTCACTGTGAGATAGTATAGTGACAAACCTCTATGCATTTGATGAGGTTTAGTGATTAAAACCTATCTGCGACAATTAAGTTGCCTCGGATTTTTTATTTAAAAATCAACTCATTAGAGTTAAGTCAAAAAATTATTTTCTCATGTCGAGTCGATAATTGTTTAAGTCGAGCCAACAATATTTTTTTCTTTAATAAAATATTTTTTCTGCACTTTATTTGAAATATAATTTAATATTATCAGTGTTTAATATAAACTTTTGCTTTTGTAGCCACAATTCCTCTCTAAAAAAAAATTACCTTCTCTTAATTGGAAGGCCCTAATTAAACAAAAGCGTATTCAATGTCTTTAGACAGATAAGAAGAATTACAAATATAATAAAATTTCACCGACATCCTTTACGATATATTTGATGGTTTCTTGTGTAAAATTTATCGTTTTTTTAAATAAAACTATTCATATTTTTTTAGTTTTTAAATATATAAAATAACTTTGTTTATATACTTTATTGTAGATGTGTTACAAGTTATTCCAAGAAAAATACTTAATATTAAAAAGCGAGGATTTTTTATTTTCCTTTTTTGACACAGAGACTATTTTTCTATTAAATAAATATGAGATTTGAATTAAAAAATTCATGTATAGAATGAAAGAACTTATCTCATTAACTTTTATTCTGATGACATAAAATAAGTATATCAAACTATAAAGTATTCTAATTCCTTAAACAATCATTACATGATTGCTTTAATTCTATTCACTCTTTCATTTCATCATTATTTTACTCTAAAAAATTGCCCTTGGTTTGTCAAAAAAGGAAGAAAGGAAAAGCATGCACTTTAAAAAAAAGGAAGTGGTATGTTCCCTTTATAAAGTATTACTTGGTTAATATTACCTTGTTTCTAGGAAAGTAGTTTTAACCTACAATGCAATTTTACATCCGTTTAAAAATGCACTTTTTGTAGCATTAATTAAAGAATCAATTTGCACCAATACAAAGCACCTAATTCTGAAGTAGTTAGTTCTTCACAGCATGTGGAAAAAATTATTATTCACGGATGAAAACAATGAAATTTTTTAAAATCTTTTTGTCCATTTAGTCCAGAAATATGGTCGTTTAAAGCTTGCAAAATTAAATATATGGGGTAATATATTTAATTATAAAATTTTAATTTATAATATTTAATATTTTAACCCCCGAAAAAAAGACAATGAAATTATCTACGCTCTCATTTAAACAAAAATTACTCAGTTCATTTTGATTTAATTATGCTTAAAATTTGTTAATTGGTAAATTAAAGCAAATTAATAGCAAAAATGTATATAATATGTCTGTAAAATGAATTAATGCAGGCACATAAATTCTCAAATAATAGCTTTCATTAATTTGCTTCACAAATTTTCAAGACCAATATTAGGCATTTGGCAAGGCAGGGCAAATGATAAGAATCATATTTTTGTAAATTAGATATGCTTAGCTAATTACAATGTGGCATAAAATCAAGTGATTAACCAAAATTGATTCTGAGTTAAATAGAAGTCATATTTGTATAACAAAAGACATATTTTTTTACTCCATTAAATTAATAACAGTTAAATAAAAGGATTTGTCGGAAAAAATCATTTTTCCTTTTATATAGGAGAAGAGCGTCTCTTGATGAACCAGTTTTCATCTATCGATGACTTCAATTGATTTATTTCATTATTACCTCTTGTAAAATTGATTTGATCATCCGTCTCTAATTGATTAAAGGTGTTAAAAACAGGGCTTCAGATTTAATTTTGAAACTGAGTATATGTTTGTGGTTCATTTTTGGAGAATTTATTATCAAGATATTATTATTTTTGATAATTCATTGTGACAGCAAGTTTAATGTTTACTTCCTAATAATTATTTATTACATTATATTTAAACATGACTACTATGTAGGTATCTTCTTCAATAAGAATATCGCATGATTACATTGATCAATGATCACTAAATGTAATTCACTTATAAAATAACAAGTTAGAATAAACTTATAATTTATTTTTCAATTCTTTAATTATTATTTTTATTTGAAAATCCTATAATATCGATTACTCAACAGCAGTATTGAATAAGGCATGTTAATTTTTCATATTTTTTATAAATATTGATACCTTATGGTAAATCAATTAATAGATTTTAACTTAATTATTTTTGACTAGTTTTTATTTTTCTAGATTGAACAGATCTTATTTTTTATTCTTTGCATCTACAAAGTTTTTTATAATAATATTTAAAAAAAAATTGGATATTATGTACAAGAAAGAGGAGAAAAAAGCCTGATTTACAGGGCATTGAAAATATTCGGTAAAATGTAGGTGCTTGACATAACTGAGTCAAGAGATTTACAAAGAAGGTTTTGAGGATATGAAGAGTCTAATAATATTTTGAATGCATGATATTTTTCCACAAATATCTCATTCTATGTAAAGTTTATCACAAGTTTATCTTCCACCAAATCAACTCTTATTTTTGTAGGTACCCGATTTATATCTAATTTTTGTGTGAGCTCTGACAAATTTGAAATGTAATCTTCTATCAAAAACTTCTGAACCCTCAATTATATTAATGACTTTTCCATTTATGCATCATCTCAGGCATTGACATTATACTAGTCCTTTGTTTAATTGTCACTTCTTATTTTGATCTTAAAATAGTGTATATAGTATTTTTACTTAAAATTCGCATTTCTCATTTTACAATTTTTCATTTAGTTTTTGTTTCAAAATCTTCATGTTTAAAATAAAGAGATCAACGATCTTTTTTAAAGTTCGTATTCGGATTTACTATCTATAGGAACAATAATACTTGTCTATAAACACTCATAATATATTTCTCGACTTAATATAAAGTATATTCTACGAGGTATCTAATCAATTGGTACAATGCTTTCCATTTATTAAGAATTTCCACGTTTGATGCTGGAAATTTATGCATAAAAGTTTTTATATTATTATCCTTGAGCTTTGGACCAGATGCTTTACTAGTGTAGCAACAAGGAACCACGCTAGTTGAAAGCATATTTTACGTTATAAAATAAAGGTTAGGTGATTTTAAAAGTGAATACTTTCTCCAGAAGTTAAGTAATCCATGCTAAATTTTACAAAATTTAGACGTTCATTGCTCATAATTTAATGATTTAAATTATTCTAAAATTATCAACATGCTGTTAAAGTTGGCTAATTTTGTAATTTAAAATTTAAAATTCTGAGCTATTTCAGATATCATAGACTGATTAGCTGGTAATAACAAAGATCCTTACGATAACATATGCCTACAAATTAAAAAGGACTCCTCTTCTTGGTAATCTGAACAAAACAATCTTGAGATACATGGACCCCATTGAGTTTTAAACTATATTACATTTTATATTTAAGTTATAAAATCTTTTAACAAATTATAAATTCCTTCTTAATATTTTATGCGATTTATAATAACTTGAGAAAACTTAATTCTTTATTGAAATTATTTTATGAAGTTTTAAACAATTCTTCATTTCTATACATTTAGCCAATATAATTGAAAAAAAAATAATAATAATAAAAAACACATTTCACATATTATTTTGTATATTATATTTACATTACAATTCCTTTTACTTAAACCTATGTATATATATAAAATTTTATTCAATTTTGCAATCTTAATTTAAATATAATGATTTAAATTATTCTAAAATTTACAACAACTATTTATTGTCAATATGCTGTAAAAATGGGATAACTTTAGAATCAAACGAGTTTAAAATTTTGAGATTTTCCATATTTAAAAAAACTGGCTATGATCAGATTGAATACTTTTATTTAGTTTTGAATGAATACCTCAGGGTCCAGAATTGTATTTCTATTAAACTTATAGGCCATTGAATTAAGAAAATTGTATGGTGATATTTTGTTACAAATTCCACTTAAAGTAGCTACAATTGGTAGTCACTATAACAGAATGAGAAATTGACAAATTTTATTTTAAAGGGCCTATATAAGTCCCTTAAATTAAATAAAGCTTTTAAGCTATAACTGACGATATTAGTTTTTATAACTTATCCCAAAAATTGAATAAAAAAACAATAATTGACTAAAATATGTCTATTACATATTGGTCTGTACGTATATATCAAGTAAAAATACTAATTTGGATTTTCTTCTTTGTATGGTTTTTGTTCAAGATTGTTTTTATGTTGGCGCACCATATATTTTAATACAAACCAAAATATGTGAGCAATTTAATTATTTAGGTAGGATTGTAATTCTGGGTTACCCTTAACGTATGTAGATTGTACATTTATATTATCTATATCTGTAATGTGTTCATCTTCAGCCTGAAATAATTTTTTTTTAAATATATTTCACAAATATGAATTATGATGAGTATAAATAAAGACAGTGTACATATATGAAAAAATATTTAGTAAATTAATAGTTTCTATACTTATCCAGAATCCTAACATGTAGTTGGATATAGTACACAAATTCCAAAAAACTATTTTTATATATCAACCTACCTCTTTAGAGATGAGTATATACACCTTATACATATGTAGTTATCGAAAAAGTAATTAAATAAATAAATTTCTCAAGAGATAAGAGAGTCTTGAGATAAATAAGATTAGATTGACCTGAAGGAAACATAACTTACATATTGCTAACACAATTACCATATTAATTTTATTTTCAATTAAATTGAGTAGGTTTTTGTTTTCAGGGATGGAGTTTGTTATAATTTATGAACTATTGTTAGAGTTGTAGAAAATATGACGTACTGGTTTGCTTTAATAAGGAATGAAAAGTCATTTATTTATTTGGTTGGTTTCGACTAGTGGCTAAAAAAAAGGCCCAACATTGGCAACTCATGATAAAATATAATAAAACATTATGATAAAGTATAATAAAATAATATGATAAAATCTAATGAAATAATATGCTAAAATGAAATGATATAATGTGGTGTGGAATTAAAGTAGATGTGGATTATTTTTTAAAAGTCTCTTAAAACTGCAAAGTGAAGACGCTCTTCTCACCTCTTTGGGGAAGCTGTTCCATATCCGTATAGTTCGATTAAAAAAGCTATGTTGGAGATAATTAGTATTTGCCGATGGCTGAACTCGGAATGGTAAAATCGGAAGACAACCTAGTGTTTTACACCTTACTACATACTTTGGGCTTGATATTACAATGAGTCATTCAATTAATAACTTTAAGCATTATAACCACATCCTGAAGTTTCCTCCTCTTTTCAAACAACAACAGCCCGACTAGATGTAAACCAACTTCATTGGATATATCATCGCATACCAAAATCCAGTGCCCATACCAAAACTCCTGATGTTTGTATGAAATATCTTTAGTTTTTCCTTTTGATGATTCTTAGCTGACCAGACCTCCTTACAAGCTGAAAGAGGTCTGGGCTTGCAGCGTTTTTTTCTTTAAAATCTTCATAGATCTTCTGGTCGGCGTCTCTTTGGTATTTTGTTGAGCAAGCTTTGACATTCACATTTTCTATTTTTGCTTATAATAAGTTCTTTGGTCAGGTCATCAACTAACCTCACTATAACGAAGGACCATAAATGATCTCTCTCTCCCGTAGTTCATAATCAGTTCATTGTTTGAGACTATCTAGCTCCTTTTCCACATTATCAACACCCTTGTTGGTTGGTTGTATTTCATGAGCGAGTGCTTCTAATGTGTTATTCAGAGACTCAAACTTCTTGTCGATAGATGTTAATTTTTCCATTAGGTCATCAATAGAATACATAGACTGAAGAGAATCAGAGTTTCTTTTTTTCTTGCCATTCACCATGATGATAAGAAGATGATTTTATATAGGTATAAGCGATATATAGTGAAAAGAATATAGAATAAATACTTTTGACAGTTTTAGAGTTAGTTGCAAGTGAGATTTGAAGGATTGCACGTATGGTGAGTGCCAGGAAGAGTTTTTATTTTTGTCCGATCTTGGTTGTCCGTTGCAGGTGAATCAGTGTATCACAAAATGAATTAATCAACAAGTTAGGTCAGAAGAAGGTACACAGCATGGCAGAAGGAGTAAAGAGGGAGAATAGTAAAAAGTGATAAGATTTCACGATGTGTATGAAGTAAATTACGAAATATAAAGAAGCCAAAATGGATTTGAATAGGCACTGAGCAGATCAAGTGATAAAATAACTCACAGTCCGGGGAAGATTTGTTATCCAATGTATCAAAATTAAATGTACTATGAACTAAAAATACCACTTATATGTAATTAATATCACTGGACCCACAACACACGTCTACACATAGCGAGTGATGGGCATATTGTAACAATGTATTTTTTAACAATGTTATCATTATTATTTTATTTTTGAAGAGACAACATTTAAGTATGAAGTAATCGCTAGTGAATGTGTAAGTCCTTGTTGGTCTCAGTGTAGAATTGAGGAATGTAATTGGAGTAATTCCTACACAATCTAGAGGAAGTCAAAGTAATTGGGATTCGGGCATAAAAAGTCTTTAAAGAGCCGGCCTTTAATGAAAGCTTTAGGATATAGAAAAATTGCTGGAACGAGGTCTATCGAAATAGAGGGTGATTAATCGAAAATAATATTTTTATTGCATGGCTGTATCTAAAGTAAAGAGTTAGTAATTGACTAACACGCATATTGCACATTCTTATCCTTGCATGTACATATGTTTTATTGCTTCTAGGTTGAATGTTTATTCTTTCCTTTAAATAACCTTCAATAGTTAAAGTTAAAAAGGTTAATAACTTTTTCAATTAAGCAAATCTATTAAAAATGAAATAAAAACTTTATGAAATTTCCAATTGAAGAATGACTAGTTAAAAAGTAAAGTTAGTGTTTTTTAAGAAAACTAAAATAAACCTTCCATTGGAACTTATTTCAAAAGTCACTAAGATAATTTTAAAACCGTTTAATACAATTTTGTGATCTGACTGATTAAATCTGAAATTGGTGAAAGTTTCATTCATAAAAAAACTTCCTGTAAAAGTATTTTTAATAAATTGGACTTGAACAATGGGAGATGAGTATTGCTTACTTATATTAATTTGTGAATAAAGTGACAGAAAGTGGCTCGGTCTTTCGCCAATATGATACAACTCACTTAAGTACAAAAAATGATGTCATGAAAAATATAAGTATATTTTACTTACATACTGTGAAAATTCTTCTCAGCATTTGTTTTGAGTTTTGTGGCGCTGCTATCCCTATGTAATTTTTTCCCCATAATTTTGAGTCCTTTTTGGACTAAAAGTATAAATAAAATACGCGATTAAATGTAAAAAATACATTAGTCTAAAATATGATTAGTTTTATATATTTTATTATTTATGTATCAAAATTTTCCAGCGCAATTAAAGCAAAGCGAAAAAATTACAAGGGTGTACGGCGGAAAAATACACATCTATCAATGTTATATTCGGTTGAAAAGTATCCTTTGTTTCAAAATATTACAAATTGACTTTAATTTCTCATTTTATGATAAATATTCAATTAGCAATTAAAAAATTAGAGTGAAATACATTTTAGATTATTTTCTATACTTTCTTAGCCTGTACAGTACAATGATCATACACGTTTAAAAAGTTTGGTACGGTCCCAAATATGTACTACATTTACTAAACTAATTGCACTTAAATAACTATTGCTGCACCAACTGCATGCACGGTTCTAGGACAATTGCCATAAATTATTTTTGCCGAACGGACAATTTGCTGAATGCCAATTTGCCGAACGGACATTTCACCGAAGGATTACTTGGGACATTTGGCCAAAACATAATATTTAATAAATACTATATTGATATATGCGATTGCATATATTAATTCAATTAAAAATGATTGTATGATAAATTGCCTGATTGTTATTGTTCTTATACTATATATGGCGTATAATTAAATTAATTAGTGTTCTTTTCCTGAATTTTTTATTTATTAATTAGATATATTTATTATTGATCATTATATATATGAACACAACACAGTAGCATGTAGTTCGAAATTTTTACCGTTCTAGTACTTTCAATTCTATCAATTAAATAACAAACAAACACGACAGTGATTCAATCAGTCAAAAATTTAATTTATTTCAAGTACTAGAACGGTAAAAGATTCGGACTACATGCTACTGTGTTTTTTTTTTAATTGTAATATTTCTGCTGTGTCAGACCTCATAGAACCTAGTTATGAGATTAGCATACCTATATTTTATATACATATAATAATATTATCATTCAGGAAGTTGTATTATTTTGCCGCAAGACAGCGCCACTCTCTGCTGCTTTGTTTACAAACTAATATAAGAAAAAACGTTTATACTCCATTATTTTATTAAATTTGTATTGGTTTAATTTTTTTTTTGTTTAAATAGTCAAAGTTTTTTTTTGATAAAAGAATAATTCAGGAAACGACTAATATGACGTCAGTACAAATACTCTATTTCTACACTTTCAATATTAACACTACCTCTTTTATATCGATACTGATATCCTTCATTTCAATATTCATGAATTACCGATACTCAGATATTGATATTTGTTCGAAGATGTTTGTATATCTTCTCATGTTTTCTAAGTCAAAGGCAAAGTACAAATCTGATCATATACTAACATAATTTATTTATGCTTACGTCTTTTAAACTTTTTTTTTTTTGTTTTTATGTGTATATAATAATAAAGAACTATGTTTCTAAAAACAGATACATTAATGTCAGAAATACTATTACGGATAGACAAAAAATATCCATTATATAAAAAAATATATATATCTAAGATAAAAATACTGCTAAAATATATGAATAAAAAAAACTTTCTAAATAGATTATTTAAGAGAATTAAATTATCTCATTCTCAAACTTTGTTTCAAGGTTTTTGAATGAAGGTTTTTTATTGATCTAGGGATGTAATTAAGAGGGATACATTTTTTATTGAGGCAAGAAAAGGCTGTGTTCATATGATCAAAACTTATAATTTTAAACTTATTAAATAATTGCAAAAAAGTACCATCTAATATTCAACTGACACAACAAAGATTTAAAAAATTAAAATACTTTAATAGAAGATTATTGCAAATGAAATTAAGTTGCATAAGTAAATATTTGTAATAAATATTCAAATTGAAAAAATCAAAAACGATTGAATAAGGAACATCGATATTAACTACAAAAGAAACTTTTATAAACAGATGAAATTGATCAAAGATCCTTTTGGAAGAATATGTAATATTACTTTATATTTTTAAGTTAAGAATCTAGTTTTTACATGAAAATGTGTAAAGTTAAATATAATTGTTGGGTTCATATGTATGAAAACGATGGTCGGGTTTGCTAAAATCTTCAATTTGACGTACCATTCCGAATTGTGGCCAAGACTGACAGATTTTGAAGTCGTAGTGAATAAAAATGGTATACTAACTCCCTATAAAACTAGAAATTATATGTTTAATAGTAATAATATATACTCTTTGACGTTACTTTTAAAAAGCAGTGGTGGAAGTCAAAGATCAATGGAAAAAGCGTTATGATATAACCTTGTATACTATTAGGTAAGACGCGATATGCCAGTTAAAATAATAATTAATCCAAAAACGTTTATCTCAAATATTTTCACACATCCTCTATCAGAAAATGATGAGAGATGAGACATTTGTAGAATGAGAAAAGAATAAACTCTAATATGTATCCATTAAAATAACCTCCCTAACAATGATGTGCCTTGATTCCCAAGAAAGATTTGCCTACGGATGTCAATAACTGGAGACGAATTACTATTCTTAATTAAATCTATATAATACTTTCTGGTATTCTTGAATGTAGACAATTTTAAATTATAATCTCAGTATGGAACAGAAAGTATTCCTGAAGGGGAGGAATATTTCCAACATATCAATTAATATTCAAACTGGAATTGAGAGTGTACAAAATTAGGGGATATTTAGTGCAATAATTACAATTGACTTCTGTAAGGCATTTAATACCATTTTGTGTGGGTATATTTTGAGAGCAATAAATAAAATCCTTCCTAGCAGATTTTTCAACACAAAATGTTTTGTACCACCACAAAATAGTTGTCTTTTCTTATATCCACTATCCATCGCTTTTTGTTTTCATTCACAATTTTTATTAGAATTTTGGAGTAAATTTTCGCTATAATTTCTTCTTGGGAATTGAATCCAAAACCACAGTAAACTACTTTCAACTTCTTTATATAATCCTTAGGAAACTTGAGTCTTCTGAGTTATCCTAGTTTCTCTAAAACTTTTTTTGGTAATGTGCCAATCCACAGTAATATAGTAGACCTTTTCCAAACACGTCATCCTACAGGATTTTATCGTTTAGATATTACTCTCCAGCCTCTAAAGTTGGGAATAGATATATCCAAAGTCTGATTCATTTTAATTTTCAATTGTTCTATAATACTTAAGCCCATAAAACCCACAATTTTTCTTAAAAGAAGATTTTTTCCTTCAAATTTTCAGAATGACATCCCAATTTTTCCGACTCTTTTTTTAAACTTTATAATTTAAAAGTACCTTCGAACAACCTTTCTTAATAATATTTATTGAGTTACTTTTTTTACTTTTATATTTTATTGATCACAATTTTAATATAATTAACACACGTACAAATTTATCAATATTATTTTTTTTGTTATTTTCTTTTATCATCTTCTTATGACCTTTTTGAAAATTGTGCCCATATTTTATTTAATGCCTTATTTTTAAAGAAAACAAAATTTATTTCCATGTTTCATGTCTTTTTTTTTTTATTATTAAAAAGGGCCACTTTTTTTTTTAAAGATCATCGCATTTTTCCCGAAAATAAAGTGTGCGGCAAAATACATGGGTGTAACAACCTCATGGATTATTTGGTCGGAAAAAAATGAGATGGTTATTTGAAAATTTGGATTATTTATGTAATTTCTAGAAAAATAATTGAAATGTCTATCAAGAAAATAATGTCATTTCATACTTGAGTATGAGAAAATGGGACTGTCAAAAAAACACACCCTTCCAAGACAAAAGTCTTACTGATGGCCCTTATTCAACTTTTCATTTAATTAATTATGGATATACGCCCCTTATATTATGAAGTAATAACACTTGAGTAGTAAAAGACTAAGAAATCCCATGAGAGAAACCCCAATAAGAACATAAATTAGAATAAATGTTATATAACCATATTTTTTGTTACTCTTTGTTATCTAATTATTTATTTATTTAATGTTTCTTTGTTATTTGAAAGCAAATTTTTCGCCTCTATGAGAGTTTGCCGCAAAACATTGCCTCTTTATGGGTTTATGTTATAGGTTCGAACTAAATTTTTATTATTTACTGTTGAAACTTTCCAATCTTTTTATCAATCGAGTTTCTTACATTTGTTCCAGTTCCAAGTAAGATCATGACTTTAATTCATTGAGGTACCAATAATCAATGAGACTCACAATATACGCATGATCCCGGATCCGTAACTCCTTACTCATTTGTCTCTATAAAAACATACAACAAATTCTCTGAAAGGCAAAAATGTAGCCGTGAAATGTAACTACAAAATTATGGGCCACGATTTTAATATAACTAACTCACGTACAAATGAATCAATAGTTATTCTTTTTTTGGTTATTTATTTTTAAAACTTTAATTTTTGAAATTTGTAATCAAGAATATAAATTTATAGATTTAATAAATTCTGCACATGTATATATATATATAAGCCAATAATCATAAATTAAATGTTGAATAGTCTGAAAATAGTATATAAAAGTAAAAGTATTTTGTAACTACATACTTACAAGAAGATCAAAATTTATAATCTGTATATATTACTAGAAATAAATGTCACATTTTTTTAATAAAAAATTAAAATGCAAAGTTATTACAACTTTATAATTTCTAAACAAGGACAGACGTATTATAACAAGATTTTTTGCTTTTGTAAGAAATCGATCCCTTTTTTCTATAATAAATTATAAATAACCAAACGAATATAATATTTTTTTTTTTTGCATTACAATATAATAAATATATTTGATGTAAAAAATAGGAAAGTATATGTTGAAAGGATATTTTTCTTATCTTGTATACAAAAGAAACTATACCTCTCATGTCAATTTGTTTTATACTGAGGCTCTGCACACCATTTTTGAAAGGGGGGGGGGAGCAATAGTTGAAACTGCAAAGATAGGCATTGTTTTATGTTATATGATAATTGTAAATTCGAAAAAAATGTAATTGCTGTTTTCCCACTGTTCACCTGTTACTGAGCCTTTTCATATATACCCCACAATGCAATAATAAACTCACCTCAAATAAAAAGTGTATATTTTGTTATAACAGAAAAAAAAGGAAGAACTTTATTTACTAAACTATCAGTTCCTCATACATCATTTGTATATAAAGTATTTTCAATTAATTATAGATAGTAATTCTTTTAGTAGGGGGTATTGTGGCTACACGTAGTTATATAGTAGGAGATCTGTATATAATATCCTTATCTTAAAGTAAAGAAGAAATCTTCCGTTTTGTAAAAAAATCATATTTAAAACTATTAATAAATTTAAAAAAAAATTAAATTGACTTGTTCATTCCCAAAAACGGAAAGAAAATGTTAAAAAAAGATGAGTTTTCAATTTTTTTAATGTATGTCCTTAAAAATATTAATATTTATACATAAATGAGTCTAAGTTTTATATTAGAAGATAATTTATTTTTCGCTAAATCAAAAATAGTGCTCTTAAATAAATGGATTGTGATCACAGATTGCTTAATAAAGTCTATTGTTAAATTGATTACAGTCAACTTGAGTCCTTTAAGAACAACTTGAGTAGACAAATTAGAAAAGGAAAATATGAAACAGCCACACAAGCCATTGCTAATTTGAAAACAATATTAATATTTTGTGTGTATACTGTAAACCAGTGGGTCCAACCTGTGGGTCTCGACTCTAAATGGGGTAGCGATATCAACATGTGATCGTTAGTTGATTTGGAGACGAATGTAAATATTATATTAAACAGGTGAAAATATATTTAGAATATAAATTCCTACTATGATACTATATGTAACAGTTCTCAAAGTATCTCAACATAAGGTCTTAGCTAGTAGTGAGCATGTTTAGTTTCTGTTTTGCTTTGGTTGTGCCACCTTTGTTACGTATCACACCAATATTGAAAAATTACTATATTTCCAAGAAGATATAGCCAAATTTGGTTGTATCTGCACGATTTATTTCTCACTTAGTGGATATATTTTTGTAAGAACGGTTAAGAATACCGAGTCAATGGTGGTCAAGGCTGTTGGGCAGAAGTACAAGAGGTTTAAGGAAATGCCATGCTTGACTTATAAGCATAGACCATTCCGTATAGAGCGTTGAAGGAGTTTTCTTAATGACCTCAAACATAATTCCATGTGGGTGATTTTTTTCTCCGATGAATAAATTACAGAATGTATAGATACATTCACGAATAAATAATCTATAATTCGTAATCGCAATATGTGGTTGTTTTTGTAAAAAAAAATGTATATATATATAAAATATTTTAAGAATTCGGTTTGTTTAAAATGGGTATCTTTGTTTGAAAGGTTAGGAATAGCTGCTGTAGACCTCGACTCCAAATATAAATTATATTTGCTTTAATTTGATAATAGAAAATACTTTTTTGTCAGAGTTTCGTCGTATATAAACAAATAAAAATCAGTTGCATAGTTTATGAATAACAAATTGATAAGACTCGCTTGGTTTAAGATACCAAAGATTTACTCTTGGGTAATTTCTATTAGTCCATATTATTATTTATACCATTAAGGATGACATAACTTTTTTTTAAATAAAAAAAATATTTTACACTTTAATATTCACCATTTTAACAAGTCATATGTCGACTAATCTTAATATTAGGAGCTTTTTAAAAAGTACTTGCACATGTATGAGGAGAAATGGGTTTGAAATTGCATAGTTCATAAGTCAAGTAAATTAAAGAAATGGGATCCAAATGCTATTATGGGGGGGGGAGAGGGATAAAAATTGTCAAAAACTTGCTTACATACTTTTAGGCCCTTACAAGAATTATAAAGCATATTTTAGATAGGAATTAAAAGCAACTTTTAAACATAAATCATGAGTCAATGCATTTTTTATTTGTTGAGGTTGAGTGACTAAAAATCAAATCAACTCCAAAAAATATATTGAATTGGCTCATGTATTTTTATATCTAAAACTAGACACACAATTTGAGCTGAGTAGAAAAATTAAGTACTCAAGTTAAGTCAAAGGGAGTTGATAATTTTTCTAGTCGACACAGCAATAGAATGCATTAAAAAACGAAACCATTTTGGAGTCACAGTTTTTAAACAAAATGGACGAGGAAATTATCAAAATATCAAGGCAACTTCATTTAATGGCTTTAAAAATGAGAAAACTAAGCTTTTTTATTGGAACTGAGTTTATGTTTTAGGAAAAACAACAATATATTGGGTTAACTACTGGGTGATAAAAACCACCTATGATATGGTATCATTATTGTTTTTTGTAAAGAGAGAGAAAAAATGGCCGGATCAAAATACTTATTCACTTTTATTTTACCTGTTTATGCCTTCAAAAGGATTTACTTCCTAAATAAGAGTGTCATCTAAAAACCTTGATAATTTCTTGCGATCATTTTTTTATGCCGTTTTACGCATACGATAAATTACCGAGAAAAACTTATTTATGTAATTAATTCAATGAAAAGAAATTGAAAAAAGTATGAAAACTTTATTCGATTTTAAATTAATCAAATTATTTATCAAAAGAGCCCCTTATTATATATTTGGGAAATATTGAAAAGGGCACATTTTACATCTTAAAGATAAATTCTAGTATCAGAGTTATAAAGTTTTGACAAACTTTTAATAACATAGATATGTACTTCCTCTTTTTTTTACATGTAGCTTAAGCTACATACGCTCATTAAAATATTCTTATTTCAAGTAGTCATAAAGTTATAACCTAAAAAGTGTATACTTAATTTTAAGGCATTGACAGACAAACAGACAAACTTTGCATTATTATTATGGAAGAAGTAGTATTTGAATTGCAATTTGAAAAATTATTGGTAGATTAAAAAAAAAACGATAAAAATAAATGGATAGTGGATTTGAAATGTTTTATGTCTAACTATATATATATGTAATAACTTATTTTTTTTAAATATTCCATTTACTATAATTTGTTTAAAAATTACTTTAAAAATTTAAAACTAAAATCCTAAATTACCTCTGCAATTAAGTAGAATTATGTATCAGAGGCTTCTTACAAAAATAATGAGAGCAGAGAAAAATACATGGAAACTCTGAATTATGTAGTTAAATTATTATTTTTCAACTATATTTACGACAGTTACTTTTCTTAAATAGTCATTAATATTTTTATGAAGAAAGTTAGTTTATCTTTCTAGAGTCAAAACATAAATTGTGAATCGTTTGTGAATATATATTTAAAAGATCAACCATGTAAAAAAACAGTTCTTCAGTTGTAATATAAACAATCTAATTCAAACAATTCGAGCCAAAATAATTTTTGAAGTCGAACAAAATTTAAAATTCCTAATGTTCATTTGAACCTTTTATCACAATCTAGCAGAGTTACCCAAACTTTTTTGGTTTCTTTAAAAAAGTTTCTTTCATTAATTACAATTTGTGGGCCAATTTAAAGACAAAAAATGTCTAAAATCAAAAATTGAAAGACCCAAAAGTTACTTGAAATTTTCAAAAATTTATTTCTCATTAAAAAAAAGTTGATGAATTTTCAGTATAATATATTTTGACTTTAAACCGCCTCTATGATGTTATTCTGATCAACAAAAGGGAGAAAGTGGGTTTGACTTCTAACTATCCATTTTTTCATTCTTAATTTGATAAAAAAATTGATTTGCTTCCCAAAAAAAATGTGTGAAAAAACAAATATTTATTGCTATATTAATAGCAAAAAATTAGCAAATTATATAAAAACAATTTACCAAATATGCCTTCGAGTCTATGTTTCCCAAATTTAAGGCTGATTGGTTCACCAATTTGCTAGTTTATTGCAAGGATCAAAACGTTGATGTATCCATAATTTTTTTATTAATATAAAGATAGAGATTTAAAAAGAAGGATTCTCTGTATTAGTGATGGAAAGAGTCAAAAATTTTACTTTTTGATCTATTTCAAGTGTTTAAGAATTTAAACATACGTAATGGGGTTAGGATCCTTTACAAAAGATAAATTATTCTTTTAATAAGAAAGAAATATCTGTAGTTTTTTACTGTCCTTTTAAATGATAAAATAAGTTTGACTCATCCTTACTCGAATGTTTTGAATTTTGATTCAGTATAGGTGTTAAAGTCAAGTCTAAAAAAATATTTCTGGCAAGTTTGAGTAGTTTTAACGTTTTATTTTATTTATTTATTTTTATATTTTTTAAGCTGAAATTTAATCATTAATCATTTTAAAGTCTGAGTTGCCTATAAATTGGAATAAATAATTAAATGCATTTAGGAATCCAAATATTTACTCTTGTCATTTATTATTCACTGTATAAATTAATTAGTCATTTTAATTCTCTTCTAGATTATGAATCCCTTTTTATAATATGATATCATTTATCATTGGTTTAGAAGGGAGGAGGGGAGTGTAAATAGTAAAATACATCAAAAGAATTGAGATAAAAATAATGATAAATAAAGTTTTTCGTTTAAAATAAAGCATTCAATTAAATTTCAACCCTTAAATAATTACCTCATCCTATGTTTTACAATCTATGCGCTCCATAACAGAATAATATCAATACTAGTGTTGGATTGGAGTATTATTCGATTTGCAAAAAACTAGACTTGATGTACTAAAACCGAAAGTATTGTGAAAATTACTCAATCTCAAATGAAATATTTTATAAAAAAATTGACTTTACTTAAATTTGAATAATGGAAACATCACTCAAAAGAACAGTAAAAAATATTGCCCGGCTTTTCTTTTTTATTAGAAGAAGAGTTAATGTATCAAAACGAGAAACAAAATAACACTTGTTAATTTCGACTTCTATCGTCACAATTAGTTTTATCACATTTCGTTTCGTCTTTGTGAAGAAAATAAATGATTTGTTTAGTCATTATATAAGAGAATAAAAATGGTTTCGTTTAGTCTTATTGTTGTCATTGTCATGCAATAAATATTCGTTGGCAAAAAATTTCGACAGTCATAGTTGACGAAACACAATGCCCATTTTGTACAGATTTGTAGACCTAAAACTTGCAGTAGCTTACTTAATTAGGAATAACCTGATTTTTATGGAATAAAAAAAAGAAAACTCAAAACCAAATTTGTGATATGTTTAAATACTTTATTAGGGAAAATTTAGTCAATATGTCCTCCTTCAAAATCAATACCAGCCTTGACACGCTGGCAAAAATATTGGCAGCTCTTGGCGATGAAGGTTATGATTTTAGCGGGGAGCGGATCCAAATTTGGATGACAGTTGCAGTAGACATTCTTCTCCAAAATACAGGAGGGCCAAATGGTGGTAGGCCAGAAAAAATAAATGAATTAAAGGGTCTGAGAGTAGTTGCACAAGTAATACATAGGTGTTATAGAATCCCACTATATCAAAGAACCGTAGCAGGATTGAAAAGTTATTTGATGGTTGCAATATCGTGAACATCCATCGTTTGATGTTAATTATTAATAACCACAAAAGCAATCAAGGATTTTAGATTATGAGATTTCACAATTATTCATGTATGTGACATTGCGTGATATGCACTTTTGATCTAATTAACATATATAATTAATAGGAACATGAAACAGATCTGTGATAATTAAATGAAAGTAAAGAACCTGGAAATCTACATATAATACACTTAATTATATTATAAACTTGTTAGTTTATAATTTGATTATTATTTAACTTTGAGTAGAAAGTGAAACACATTTCCATTTTATTTAAGAATTTTAACTTGGATACCATCCATTGAAACTTTACCATTGTGTTGATTTAATTGGTTTTGATCACAGAAGCACTAGTGTAACATTCATTTGATTAAGAAAACTTTTTTTTTCGATAAAACCTTTCAACTATAATCTATCTTAGTTTTTTCGTCAATCTTTACGTTGATTGTTTGTGATATTTACCGAAGTGTAATTTGTAGAACTACTCAAAGATAATCCCAATAGTTAGTCAATATAAATAAAATATTTCTAATAGAATTAATTTAAGCTCAGTTACCTCCAAAAAGTGCATTTGTTACTTTTAAGCTCGACACGTTAATATTATATATAAAATGTCCATTTGATTTAATTGCATATATAGAAGGGACTGTTTTATGCTTGTAGTTGCTTGTCAAACTTTTTCATTAGTCTAAGTGAGGTGTCCATCTTAATTTCCATCCTTGCTGAAAATGGAAATCAATATAATTGTGTATATTTGAGAAATTATATGATATAATATTTCTCGAAATATTAAGTACAAGCTCATAGATTATAACATATGATATATAATTTTTTTTCATGTGGAATCGGCTTCATTTATCATATTATATTAAGTGAGTGAAAGAACATGAATAATATTCGCTCAACGATTGTTCTTATCACGATATTATATTAATGCACGCTTGTATGTAAGCTGCACCATATATAAAATGTCCAATTAATATTATTTTTTTATAATATTCATAAGATTTAAAAAGTAGAGATAATCAGAGGCTGAAAAAAATATATAATTTGAATATCGCACTTTTTCACAGCAGTCATAATGATTGTTTTATTCTAGAAGAGAGAACAATAAGTATAAAATATTCACTTGTGCGTGAAAGACAAATAATAAGACTGAGGGTTTGTTGTAGAGTTTTAAGCATAAGATCTAGTTAAACTCGGAGTGTAATTAAGGATCAACAGCGGAGTAATTCCTCCCTAGGATTTGTGTTTCTTCCTTCATCTCATAAATGCTCTCAGCTGATTTAATGACACGTTATGACAGCTATAATGCTCTCCTTCCAACCATTATTTAAATGGCCAGGGTGAGCATATTAATTTTGGCTTCTTCTTTTAACATACAGACGTTTCATATTGTTTGAATCTCTGGAGATAATCATGGATCATAGTAGCACCTTTTTCAATCACATATTGCCTACAAAATGCCCAAACTCAAATAAAGGCTCAACGGGAATGTTATGAGCGTAAACATTGGACTGCCGATAACTGAAACTCTATCCTTTTCAGTGATAAGAGTCTGTTTCAACTATTTCATAAGCATTGGATTAAAAAAGATTGGGTAAAGTTACAAAAAAGAAATGATGTGGATTCCACTCCTATTGTTACGTTTTCTCTTAAAATTAAAATGTGTGCAGTTACTAGTCATCAAGCAGTAATTGAAGGAAAATGTCACCTTCTACAATGAATAATCTGTACAAAAGGATTTCAAAAAGTATATAAAATATATTACGCTAAAAGGGTTGTCATATTGGGAGGTAAATAAATATTTAAACATGAAATAAACAAAATTTATTTGTCTAAATGTGTTCTTTAACTTCCCCAAAAATCAATACTCTATTGTACAAAGAAAGCTTTACAAAATTTCATTTCTTATCTTGGTCTTTAATTTTGAGTTTGATTTTTTATATATCAAAAGGGTTATCGAGAGCCAAAATCTCCCTATATTGCAAGGATAGTATTTCATGGCAAAAATTGTATTCAAATCATGCATTATCAATCTGGTACAGTATTATTCGACTTTTTAGCGATAACTAATTTCTTGATAAACTATAAATGCAGTCTATACTTTCAAAATCCATAGTACAATCTATTGTAGATATCATAAAGAGATTTGGTAACAATGTTAATTCCCACAACTGGACTGGACGAAATGTAATCGTTATCAAAGGTTTATTTTCATAACAATAATCAGACAAAATGTTTTGTATTGCCTTCATCTTGCAAATGGTATTAGCTCCCTTGGGTGCAAAATCTAAATCCTAGAGTATGCAAAAGCAGTCATGGCTATTTTTTAGTGTATAAACTTAAAATATTAAACTTTAAATTTACTAAACTATTGAGCTACCTTCCTCCAACCACTCCAAGCAAAATCCAAATCCAGGTGACGGCCATGTAAGTCCAAAAAAGTATCTCGTAACATTTTTAATCGAAAAAGTATTGATATACGTAGACTTATTTTTTTACAGGAATCAGTACAAAAATATTGGTATAATGGTATATAAATGAAAAATACTTAATGATGTACCCAAAACAAAAACTAGATTTCCTGACATAATTATTACGGTTCTACGTAATTTCTTCACTTTTTTGCGCCATGACATATTTGCCGCCATTATGTTTATATATTATAGATTCGAACTTAACCTTTAGTCTTTACTGTTCTGTCTCAGTGTTAGAACAGAAATAGAAGAAAAATAGGTAATAAAGAAGGAATAGTGTTTATAAAGAAAAATGAGTAAGGAACCAAGGATCGGGGATTATGAATCATAACCATGATATTACTCGTATTTGAGGCTGGAAGTAACTATCAGTAAATAGAAAAAAAGGGATGTTTCAACAGTAAAGACTAAAGGTAAAGTTCAAACTTATAATATACAAACATAAAAGGCGGCAAATATGTAATGCAGCAAAATCTCAAAGATGTAGAAATTACAAATTATCGACCAGGAATTAATACAGCCACAAAAAAGAATTTATCTAGAAAAATAACAACTATGCTCGAAAAGACGATCGATAAAAAGGATAGGAAGGAAGAAAAGATTTATGAATGATTTGAGCAAATTTAGTGTTTACTTTTTGTATGATGCAATTTTCTCTATATTCAAGTGGATGTTCTTGTTATTTAAAGGTTTTGCTAAGCCCAATTGTTTCTTCTATGTTTCCACGGAAAAACACTAATTTTTAAGGTTCCATATTTTTTATATTCTAACTTTAGGCTAAAAAAAGAGAGAGCTTTTTATTATAAGAGAGTAAATATTTTTTTCTTTACGTGTATAGACCTTTTATTAGAAATGTACCAACACCAACTGAACTAATTGTTCAGATTACTTATTATGTATAAAGGAACTTCATAAATAAATAACTGAATTTTTTACCTTATTGTATATATTTATTGTTATTATTTATGATACGTCATACCGGATTTAGAATATAAATATATGCGTGATACACGTGTCCGATATAGAAAATTAGCGGTATTAAGCCGATTTCGATGCATTAGTATAAGCCCATTTTTTTGTCTATGCATAAACAAAACATATAGATCATAGACTGTGAATCTTGAACATAATGTATTTCAATTAGACAAATTTGATATTTTGATGCACTGTTAATTTGAATGTTGCTAAAGCCTAAGATCATTCCTGATTCATTAAGACCTAAATAAGTGGAATTTTATTTTCTCCAAAAGTTAGGATCAAACGAAGATAGAGGGAATTGAAAGAAAATACTTCTACCTTTATTATCCATTCCATATTCCACAACATAAAAATTCATCCGAAGAAAACTACCAGACCTCATAAGAGATTAAAATTGGACTCCTTGCCTAGGTAGAAAATTCCCCAATCGAAAGAATGAAAAGATCTATTTACAATGAGTAAGGAAGTTAAATATTTCAATTATAATTAATAATTATTTAATTTAACTTTGTACAAAACGCGGTATTTTATTATATTAATCATTATATTTATTACGGGGTAGGACGTCATGAAGTCATATACATAAGTTTTGATCAAATTCACAAATATTAATGAATCCTTGGCTTCAATTCATTGGTACAAATTTCGTGATCCCTTGAGTAATCTAATGTAATATATAACTAAATAAAAATATAATATATTCTTATTATCTAGCATAATAAGGAAAACGTAAATATTTTTTGCAATATATTTATAATGTTCTTAATAAATATCTCATATATTTTATTTGAATTAATAAACCTTCGATTTTGTTAGGAAAAAATAAAAGAATCGGTCCCAAGGACCTACAGTTCTAAGACTGGACTGTAAAGAATAAGTAAGGACTGACACAACACTGCCTCCATTTTCTCATAAATAAAGGAACATGTCAATTATTCCCGTATTGGGATACAATTGAGGACTATGTAGCCACAACTCGCTTTTTGAATACAATGTATTTTCCCTTTATTTGTTTTTGTCGGAACAATATTTCTGATTTAAAACAATTGACGTAACACATTTAATTCAAAAGAGTTTTAGGGATGTTCATTGGAAATTCATTTTAGAAGCTGCAGTAGTTGAATATAAAAAAACTAAGAGCCTGATTCGTTTTTGCATTTTAATAAATGTATTTACTTATCTCAAAAAGTAAGTTTTTCTCTGTTATTTTAATATTCTTGAAGTTATTTTCGAGTATTGATTGTATGGCTCTTTTTGATCAAGGTTTTGTTAAACAAAAATGTTACTAGTGAATTATAATTGATCAGATGATGAATTTTGAGGAAAGAAGAGTAATATTAATCAAGAACATAATGGTCCACAAAACAAATAACTACATTTTGAATTATTTTTTTAATTAAAATATTCATCATGGGTTATTTAAATTTTACTAGTTCCTTTCATAAATATTAAAATAAAATACTCTAGCTTAAAGGATGTCTACTTGTTTCATAAAAAACACCAAAATATATAATTCAAGGACATTGTTAATAGGTTGTTTATATTTCCTCAGTACCTGATAGAACATTTATTATTAAAAAAAATAGATAAGATACAAAAATAAAAAATGCTCAAAGTGCAAAGCAATATCTATAATGTCTCATAAGAAAAATCCCTCTAAATGTGACATAATATAAATTGATGTTGAATGAAAAATCCAAAGAAAGCTTTCATGTTAGTATTGGAAGGAAAAGTAACAGAGGAAAAAATGGCAATCAACCATTGAAATTTAAAAAAAAAATGTTATAAGCAAATCAACATTGCCTTTGGGGTGTGAAAATTGTTGAAATCCTGGCGAGTGCAAAAACTCATCTAATAGAATGCCATATAAAGTATCCTATCTTTAAGAGATTACACATTTGCTGACAGAGATTCCCATAGTGCTTTTTCTACATTAATACGTTTGAATGTTCAAAATAAGGATATAAAATTAATAGAAACAATTATATCTTGCAATTCACAGCATATACATACTTGTTTTAGATCAATACTCACGAGGACCTCGACAATTTTCACATCTACAAATAAAGTTGTAAATTATAAACAGCTATGAAATGTGGACTTACTAACATCTTCCGTATTAACTGGATGGTACAACTTTTAAGAAGAGTTTGTCATCAATTCCTGCATGACCTTTAAGCGACGTGCAAAGGCTATGATTGATAATGAAGGTGGCCATATTCAGTGAAAAAGGTTTTGCAAAAACCTTGTCTAATATTGTCTAACAATATTTTTTGCCTATTCTTGAAATTATAAAATTATTTATTTTTTTAAAGTAGAGGTTTGTTCTCTACTGAGTGACAATTCTCGTTTTATTTATTTTAATATTTCTTTAATTGGTCCGATGGAGTAGCGTAACTTAAAAAAATTGTATTACAGTTACTTTATCCGAGCTAAGTTTTGTCTTTGAAGTTCACATACATAATATATATTTACTTCTCTAGGAACATCCGTTAATCCAACTTGCCCACATTGAGGTCAATAGTATAACTTCTCCCGAGCGCGTCGTTCACTAATCTATATTACAACATGATAGATAGCAGTGTTAGGTTTCGGTCTGAAAATCTTAGATCAGAATTAGAAAAATACGGTTTAGATGGTCCAGAGGTAAAATTTGGTCTTGACCACTACAAAGGAACAACTCGACCTAGTTCAATTACCCTCCAAAAAAAATGGTCTTATTTAACATTTGGCTTAGACCACTTTGACATAAGTGAGTTTTACGTCATATATGTTTTCAAATTGAGAAACCTAGTACAATGACGTCATACGAACTTTAATCAGAGAAAAAAGAAGAAATCTTGGAATATGGAATTCTAATTTCCCTCATTTCTTGAGGTGAAAGATCAAGTTAAAAGTATATTCCTTCGATTCGATTTATTTTCTAACTCGAGACGAATAAAGAAATCCACTTTATTCGGTTGTAAGTAATTAAGAATGATTAGAGGGGTTTGAAATAGTCAAATTAAAAGTATATTTAAAGTTTGATAATAATAAACTTAACCTTATGTTATTATCACTAATGAAAGTGTATGATTTATTCAAATATTCTTTATCTATTTAAAGGTTATTTCTGGAGTTTCTTCCTTTGGATTTTAATAAATATTTATAAGAAATTATTCAAGCGACATCAAACAGAGAAAAAATAAATTTCTTTTTTCCCACTATATATCTACATTTCAAACTACTTTATATTCAAGTTTTATGGTTATAGTTTCATATTGCAAAATATGGATGGATTAGATTCTAAATTATTCTTAATGTTATATCTATAAAGTGTTCGATGTAAAACATATTGTATAGTTCTTAGATTTTCAAGGTTACCCATATATTTATAATCTATGTAAGATCTTTGTCTATTATAATGAAAACATCAATAACGGTTGACCCAGAAATAAAAAGTGTTTGTATGAGAGTGGGAAAAAATAGGTCCATTGGGTGATACAAAAAAATATCGCGGTCTGGTTCAAAAAATTGGTTCAGGAAAAATCACTCAAGACCGAACAAAAAAAAAATCGATGCCAGACCCAATTTCAACAATAACAACTTAAATTTGTGTATTCAATGCCTTTCATATTTAGAGATACATTCCAAGTATCTACAGGTGGGGGCACTTGGCAAATGCGTGGATAACCGAATTATACAACTGTCCATAGACTTTACATGGTTCGAAGAAGGACATTATACCACACTGCTAGTCGGGAAAAAATTTAGATCGAATTAGTCTGAACTATTACGGTCTCAGATCAGTCTGGGATTTCCAGAGGAAAACCCAACAGTATTATTTACATACATTCATTTTTCACGTACAGTACTGAAAATATTTGAAATAAGTTTACAAATAAAAATATTTTTAATTTTGTTTTATGAGCATAGATGAAAAATTATATATGCATAATAATTTTCCATTAATTGTTTTTTACAACCTCATTTTTAGATAAAAAAATATTAGAGGAAAAAAAATTAAAAATTATTAATGTTTCATATTTCATAGAAAGTGGCAGCTTTCTACTCAATTGTCTGTTCAACAAAAAGATGGAAAAATGTATAAAATTAAAAAGACCTGGATCAAAAGGGTGGATCAAACACCCAAAAGTTCATGGATTTTGTTACACATTATCTCAAATTTGAGACTTGGTCCCCGAGTGTTTGTGGCAAAAATTAGTTAAATCGGAACTGATCCATAAGGGCCACCAAGCACTTTTGTATTTTATTGAGCCATTAAATATATACGAAATCTCAACCTCCTTTATTTTATTCAAAACTATTCACGTTTGTTACCAAATTACAGCTCTTGACCTAACTTATAAAATAAACTTAAACAAAATGTAATAATATAAATAGTTAAATATTAATTCCGTTCAAAAAGTCATAACAACAAACATGATTAATCTTTTTGTACATTTGTATTAGGTTTTCTATCATTTTCTACCTCTTGCAGACATTTTGATAGTATTTTGTCTGCTCTACAAGCTGATGAAAAAACTGGTGTTTTTAAAACGCACTATTTAAATGGAAGTGATTTTATTGTAAACCAAGAATCCTCATTCTGCTGGACTTACTCTCTCTGTAATGTTTAGATACGATGTCAATATGTTGAACCGTAGCAGTGTCTTGGAGTACATGGCAATTTGTCTGGCTTTATGCCTAGTAAAGCATCTGCAAGTCTTAGGGGCTCTTCAGTAAGAACTTTGTCGCTGAACGAAGCCATTACTACCATTTCTGACGTTAAATACCACAGGTGCATATCTAAAGCTTTCAAGGCAACTTTTGAAAAAGTTTAAGTGACATTTTTATATTTAATAAGAGTTTTGTAAAAACACAAATCAGATCTTGGAGCAGTTAGCGCATACTGTGAAGGAGGCCACCAATAACAATATGTATAAACAACAAATTTCTTCAGTTGCTCTTTTCGATGCTGTGATGTAAAAGTTCTTTGGGATAGTAAATAAATTTGATACTCATAAAGGCAAATTTTAATCGAGTATTTAATTTTCTACATCCACATTGTTTTATGGATTGCTCCAAGTATATAGTTAGTTTTGTTTTTGTAGCATACCCAGTAAAATCAATTTCACACTGGTGAGACATTTCCTTATAATCATTCCTACAGAATAATATATTTGAAATAATTGCTTTTCAGGTACTAGCTTTGCGAGAGAAAATTGTTCGCATCTTTATTATACACAGATATGTCAACATTGGAGATATTATTTTGTGTTGCATTATTTATTCGTTCCCATTTTTTTAAAATATCATTTGAAAAGAGAGACTTTGATTGTTCAATTTTTAATGGTGTAAATGCATCACACAAAATTATCTCAACAAGATGATGATGACATAAGACCATATAAGCACAGCTTGTAATGTCAAAAATCATGTTTACAATAGAGTTTTTCCTTTTTTTAATCAAGAGAGTGTAAAGCAATAATCTAAGTGATGGCAACCCATTCTGGAGAATCAATATCAGGAGAGCTTGCAAAAACTTGAGCATCAAGAGAACGAAATGTTTGATAAGGTTTTAATTTTTAGTTTATTTTTATTTAATCTTATCCTCTCAACTCCACCAAACGATGTTAATCTATCAGACTTCATGGATAATAAAAGTACTCTTTCTTCGTTTTTCATTGCATCTTGTATTCATTATGAATGTCTTACCATTACGTTCATGTTCGAATATCAATTTTTTCAATAAATTTTGAGTTTCACAACGAGACATTGATATTTGACATAATTTTTGATTGGTATTCGTTTGCTGCACTGTTGGTTTGGAGTATTGGAATATTTGTTTTGTCAAAGAAAGCTTTAAACTGAATAAGAACAGTGCAAGCAGTTTTGGAATCACATTTCTGAATTTTTTTTCATATGCTAATCTCTTTCTGCATGTGCCATATCTCATAGTCTAATTGGAAGGCAGACTCCTGTCAATGTAAGATCTTCTATCGTAACAACATTTCCTAAGCCAAAGATATTACCTGCAGATTTAGTTTTTGTACTTTCAATTGCAACAATTGACAATATACTTCACCCATAAAACAGATTGTTACATGATCAACAGTAAATAAAAATGCAATTAAATAGTGAAAAAATTCTTTATTTATTGCATCAAATTGCATGCGTAGTTATTCATTTCCTTTTTGAACTTCAGCAGTACTTTACATACTACTCCGAAATATAAAATTGTACGATGCTGTTTGTGATATTTTTCATAAATTTTGCAGATTATTTTATTGCATGTTATGTATATTTTTATATTATTCGTGTCAAGAGTTTTTATTTGATTCCAAAAATGACTAATTTCGAGTAAAAAGCAAGAAAGTGGTGATTTTATATTTATTAAATGGCTAAAAAAAAATATACGTACATGGTGGCCCTTTTAGACCACCACCAATATAGCTCATTTTTGGTCAAACACTCGGGGGCTAAGTCTCCTATTTGAGAGAATGGTAACTAAATCCAAGAATCATTGGACATTTAATGTATCCTAATACAGGGTGTTGCGAAAAAAATATATACTACCTGAAAAGTGTGTTTGAAAGGTTTAGCGACAGTCCCATTAAAAAGTTTATTTATTTCCAATACGAGTCCTATTGTGTTAATACAGACACGGTTATGCCTTCTACAGTATAAAGATAAGTTAAAAAGGAGGGTGAGGGCCCCTATGAAGCTGGAGAGACAAATTTTTACCCTAATTATGAAAGAACCCGTTTCGGGTATCCCCAAGGACTACTGAAGTACCTCAAGTCACCATTTGAACTAGTATTTATATTCCCTGACGATAAGACCTGTACAGTTTACCAGCATATATTTATACATGTTTACTACTGTACATAAATATAAAATATTTTTTTGCAAGTGTAATGTTATTTGTTTACACTTTTATGAGTGCTTCTCAAACTTTCTCATCCTTGAACGTATTAAAAAAAATGCTCCAAACGATGGAGCGATCATTGAGCAAACGTTTTGGAACATTCATTTTATGATACTCATATTTAAAGAAAAAAAATATGCGAAAGTAATTTCTTTAAATATAAGAATTAAAAATGTAGTAAATAAATACAGGAATCCAAACTAAAGTTGAATATTTTCGTATAAAATAAAGCTTTATAAACTGTGAACTAGGATGTTGTACACCCAGATATTTAAAAAAAAAATGTTTCTTACTTTTTTAAATCTAAATTTTATGGCCAATACTTCTCAGTATGCTCCTGAAACAATAAATCAGATAACCTGTATACATTTATTTGAGGTTTAGTGAATATAATTAACTGTTTTGCTTAAAATTATTTCCTTTTCATTTCTTGGATGTGAGGACTGAGGCGTACAACGGTAGCTACAAAATTATAATATTACGTCTATTCTTTTATAAAATATAGAATATAAAAATAACAAATCCTGTAATTAAATACATTTTATTTTTTACCCAGTTCACTATCTGTTTTATAAAAATGATTGTTTACGGAGGGTAAAAATGTTAATCTAATTGATATGTTGTAATCCCTGGACTTGTTCTTTCTTAGATTAAAATCATTGGCAGAGTTTGAAATTTATACTAAGGAGTCAATTTCTATTTAACCATATACTAATTATATATAAAATATTCATGGCCATATAATAAATCTTCAGAATCCAGGGGGGCACTAACCTCCTTCTAACTCCGGCAATGATTTGGATTTCTGATACACTATGGGTAATTATGATAATCTTCTTATCTAATATTATCTGCGAAGGTTTATTTGCAGGCCCAAAATGCAAAATCGGAATGATACAAATATATACCTCTGGTCTATGTATAAAATTCGTATGAAACTACGAGGGCGAGGATTTTGAAAGTACAATCTTTTATAGAATAAGCACATTATATGTTCCAAATGCAAACATGAGGGGAGGGGCAAAAATTGCCAAAAAAAATGGATCCTACTATTTCTTATTTGCCCACGGACTTATCTATATTATATAGAACGACATAGCTGAATGGACAACCCACTCGAGTGAAATTTTTCTCTTGAACTCAATGTGGGTATGTTCGGTTCTCGGTTCTAGGACAGGAAATATGCTTAATATATAGTTCAAAGAAAATTCTTAGGTCAGATGGAGTAAATGTAATACTTAATAAGTGAAATTCAAGCTGACCAAGAATATTAAGGATAAAAAAATATCAAAATAACCTCTTCTGACAACCTCGTGAAAAAATTGTCCGCCCTGCAATGAACATACGAAGTAAAAAAATTCACTAAATATTATTGATTTTACTTTTATAAAAATGAGAAGATATTTCTAAGACTGTATGTGCAGTTTAGAAAAAAAGAAAACCATTATTTATTTAGATATATTGTTGCCCTAGATATGAAAAAGCCTTGTAACTAATGTACCATAGTAATTAATTTTAACAATATTTGTTAATGAAAAAAAACCTAAAAAAAGTTATCGGATTATCACATAAAAAGTTATTTTCATCAGTAAAAAAATTTTTTTTATTGAATTTGATAAAAACTTGATAAATGAAAATAAACAACATATGTTGGAATCAAACTTTTAACGATTAGAAAAATATTAAAAAATGTAGTACAAATAATAAATTCGAAGTAGTTTCACCAATTATATGTAGGTACAATTTTTTTCATTATTCATTGTCTCTCATCAAGCTTATTTAAAATCACAATATGTTTAAGATATCAAATATGGTTTTTTTACGTGACATTCTATAAGTTAGCCATCATTGAATAAATATAACCACGACGAGCTTTTTTTTATACTCACTATCTAAAAATAAAGGAAAAATTACAAAAAAACTTATGGGAGCTATCTCACATTTTGACGTGGTAATGTATCTTCAGGGAAAGAAAAATGTATTAATATCTTTTTGAATTCATAAATACAAAAAATGAGTATTCAAATGAGTAAATCAATTATTTCCATCCCTTGACTCCCCGTCAAGGGATAAAAATAATTGAAGGACTTTTTGGATCATTGTCAAGATTCGCTTTTCAGGTAAATAAATATAGAATTTGTAACCATTTCAGCTGATTTCCTTAGAATACTCCTTCTGATTTAACCTTTTCAAACCCATAAGGAATCAGAAAATCTTTTTTACTGAATATTGATTTTTGTAGGTCTCTAGGACAATACTAACATTATTCATGAAGAAATCTACCTTATCCCGTTTACCAAGTGTCAGTGTCCCTCTAGGGAGTAAAAAGAGTTTTTTAACTTTAAAAAAAAATGTAAATACATACTTTTATTTCATATTCTGTTTTACATAACATAATATTGAATGCAATATAATAGTAATTTGGTATAAAAAAACAAATATTGCAGCTTTTATAAAAAATACATTTTGGAAAAAATTTAACGGGGGGCCTATTTTTTTTAAAGTAATTTTTATCATTTAGAAAAATAAAGGTGCATCACAATCTATAAACACAACAAAAGTTCTGTTTTATCATTTTTCCTGAACAATATGCGCATTTCGTCGGGGTTTTTTGTAAAATTGCTGTATGACGGATGATAATTTTATAGAAAATATTTTTTTTTCTTTGATTTTCATCATCTATAGTTAATTAAAATAAATTTATTTTAATATCATCCTCATAAAAAATGACTATTACGTAGAAGAAAACTATGATATACTAGCTGATGCAATGACAAAAAAAATCAGTTCAAACCCAAATGTATAACAGCGTCCTCAAGAATTTAAAAATTAATAAATTCTCATGTATATGTACATTATAAATAAACCATATTTGAAACAAAGATATATCAACACAAAAACATAGATGTGCTTGATTAAGAGATTATATCCTTCAAAAATTAAACTAAATTAAAGGTTTAAAGTTGTTTTTCTCAAATATGTACAAGCAATTATATTCAGTATTTTACAACATATTCAAAGCTCCCTTTTATGGAACATTATAAAACATGAAATATAATTTGTCTCCAGGGCACAAGAAGTTAAAGTTCTATGTGTTTATGAATTCAAAAGCTGAAAAGAAATACACAGTGTACCTATATTTATTTCGTAAAGCTAGTTATGAAATAAATAAATTTTACATAATTAAAAACCCTTCCTCTTATGGAAAAAATTAGGTTTTATTTTTATCTTTAAAGAATAAAGTTTTCTTACAGTTTTGTAAGAAATTTCTATTTTTAAATGACTATATAATATAATAAAGAACAATTGTTTGCATTCCATTCATGGTGTTATATGTGGAGTACGTGAAAGCGCTTTACTTATCAAAAAATAAAATCAATGAGGCAACAAATTGTCTAAATGAATAAAATATGTATTTTTTTCTAGTATGGGGCATTTCCACATGACGTCAGAATTGTTGATTTCACCCATCTTAGGAAACTTACAATTACATTTTATAAGGATAAAAATCTATTTTTCATAAAAATGAAGTAAATTGGAGAATCACTGACTAGTACAGGGTGCAGCCGTTGTTTAACAAAAAACTTTGAGAGCATGTGCAATTAGGACGTTGTTTGTTGTTTTGGCAGCTAGCAAGAAGTGTTTGGTGTCAGTTGAAAAAATAAAATCAATAAACGAAGTATTTATTACACAATCGTGGAAAAGGCAGAGTGTCGTAGTAGCAATCTGTGCCGGATGAGACAATGTTGAGATTGCAAACTACTTAAATATAGAAAAGTTATTTTTCTGGTGAGTCAAGAAGGGACTAGAAGAGTCTGGAGGTGATTAAGAATCATCAGCAAAGCTTAAAGCTGAAAGGCTGATCCATAAGTTTTTGGGAGATGGTTTGCGATACCAATAATAAAAAATGCACATATGAGAAAATTTGTGTTTCAAAAATTTTTATCTATAAGAAGACTGATTTCTTTTTTAGTTTCAATGTTTTGTCCCATTTTGATTATGTTGAGTATTTCTACTTTTCTTCTGACTGTTTTATTTATTAATTTGAATTTCAACCTTTTAATTTAATGAAAGGTTGATTTGGAATATAAATACTAACATAAACATAAACAAATGGGACTGAGTATAGGACGTGGCATCTAGTTATATAAACACCAATTCAAAAGAACAAGTGACGTCATTTTTAAGGTGGTATGAGAAGAAAATTAAATTTTCGCCTATATTATTAGTTAATTAAGGGCGACTTTTATCTAGCCAAGTTGGTCATTCTTTAAAAAATTAGCAGGGATGGGGTATTCAAAATTCGATATTCTCGATATTCAAACTAGTTTGAACATTAAAAAAACATTTAAAAAAGAAATAAGTTTCTTATAGATAAAAAATTTCGAGACACCTGTTCAGAAGTAAATTTTAGAAAAATAAAACTGGCAAGAAAAGGCAAAAATTTCCGAATAGAAGCGAAAAAAAAAAGAAAGATTTTATGGGTCTGGACAATAGAATCTACGACTCCGATAATAAATTGGAGAAGAACCCTTCAATGATCAGTAATATAGTTGTTGATTATTTCGAAGAGCTATATAGTTGCAGAGAATGTAAAAATTCAGTAGCTTGCACTAAATGTACCCATGGTTTTTAGAACTGTCTAAAAGATTTGTAGAACCTCTCAGTAACTTTCGAAGTCTTAGGACAGGGTCATGCTAATGATGGTCCAAAACCAATCATGATGCATCTTATCAGTCGCAAGTTTTTGAGTTATCTTCCTTGTGATGTTCAATGGACTCTACAGAAGCTTGATTTATCACTCGGTCAAAATATACCTCTGAAAGGCTCGACATTACTGATTCCTGAGTCTTTGTAAAACATTCCAAATCTTATAATATAGGGTATCTTGGAAAATGTAACAGACTCTTGGCTAAGATGCAGTATAACAAAATCTTTTTTGACATGAAGATGTTCCCTAATAAATGACAAGTGAAAAAAATAATGTACCTTCAGAAATGCTCTTTCCTTTTTGAGAGTATCAGATCTTAGGTCATTATGGAGAAGATCTGAAATCAAATAATTGAGAATGTTGGAAGACGAAGAGGTCTAAATGTGGCTGGAAAGCAAATTTGTCGAGGCTATACTAATCACCTTTTGTCTCCAGCTGAAAAGTGGTTTGCTTACAGAGTCTGTACAGGTATACTTGAAGTGTCTTCTATAATGAAACCAGAGGAGCGATGTTTTTTTCTGTAAGGTGGATGAGGAGACCATATCTCACATTTTATATGGCTGGAAAGCTCTCCTGGGAACTTTTAACGTGGTTGCAAAGGAGGTGGAATCATCTTTTGCAGGGAAAATTCTGAGGGACGACTTTTTCGCTCTGACGTCCCCAAAAAAGATCCTACATCATGCCGTTATAACGAAAGTACAATATTATCTTTATTCACAAAAGGCAAATACTGATACCACAATTGTCCTGGTGGAAAACATTATAGACTATATTAGATTGTTACTCCTTGTTTTGTTTTTTTAATAAGCTTTTAGTTTTCATTTGGTTGTTTTCATATATTTGTTTTTTTTATCGCCACGTTTTTATTAAGGATTATTGGCTGTTCTTTAGATTAATGATGTTTTTGTTTTGTTTGTTTGTTAAAATTGTACCGAAATAAATGGTAAAAAAATTATTACACTTTCAATTGAATGCTTTTTATTTAGATGACCTCATGATGTCCCTTTCATATTTTGTTAATCAGTCATTATTGTGCTTTGGAAACAAAATTTTACCAGTCCAATAATGGCTATATTAGTGAAAATTTTTATGGCTATTTTAAAAGCCAATGTTTACATAATTTTACACGTAGTTTACCGGAGATCTACTGAAGTTGACGAAAATTATCGATGTCAGCTCAAAAAAGGTTATAAAATTTTGACAATTCATAGAAAAAACCTTAAGGTTTTCCGGATCATACCTGTAACTTTCTGAAGATGACTGAAAGATGACGAAATTAAATTTTTTGCAACATAAATTTTAAAATGCCAATTTAGAATGTATTATAGCTATTTAAAAAATTTTTTATTACACAAAAATATATTTAAAATATATTCGTAATTTTAAAAAAAAAATCTGTTTTTTATATGTTGTAGCCTACTAAATTTGTTATTAAGAAACAAAATTTTGTAAGTGTAATAATGTCAGCTGAAATAATTTCTTAAAATTTTGCTCGTTGATAGAGAAAAGTATAAAGTATACCGGATCATACCCGAAGTTTACCATAGATATCTGGAAGTTTACCATAGATATCCGGAAGTTTACCATAGATATCTGGAAGTTTACCATAGATATCCGGAAGTTTACCATAGATATCCGGAAGTTCACAAAAATTAACTTAAAACAGCAAATTTTAAAACGTCAATTGTGAATATGTTACAGATATAGAAATACAAAATAATTTAAAGAAAGTTGTAGATTGGTTCATCAAAAATAACTAGCTGGAAAAAAATCAAAAGGAAAAATAATAATTTGGCAGAATAATTTACGATAGAAGAAATGCATATATATATATATACTTTTGTTTTTGAAAAAAACAAGAAAAACCTATATTAACAAGTATGCCAATTTAATGGTGGCGCCCTCTAGCTTTTAACCTAACTACTCTTTTAATATCTTACACATGTTACATAATAAACTTTACTAAATATACACATTCATAATAAATTACAATAACAGCCTAGAACTGTCTCGCAGAGTCAATTTTAAATATGGAAGGGTTATTAATAATAATATAATAATTAACACTTATTAGTCGCATAATCAAATCTTTATCTAAACAGTTGTCAAGCCATGAGCATGATTTTTTTTTTTTTTTTTTTTTGAGGGCTGACTAGCTCGAAATGACATATTAGTAGATTTTTTTTTAACTTTTTTAACGACCTTTACTTTAAATTAAGCTAATAAATTGAAATTTTTTTTTTTTTGTATATATAGAAAAAACAATTTATTTTGCATTTATGTTATTATTGTACCACCTTCAGGTGTTACTATACGTCCGAAATGCACATTTCAAATAAACAATAATAAAGTACAATAATTAAGAATGAAGTCAAAATGCTCCAATTTTAGTAGAATAAAGTTTACATTATCCATGGTATAGGATATATAAGAGTTTCAAATATTATAACATAAAAACATCGTCATAAGAACATAATATGTAATTAAATATATTTTTATCGAAGAACTCTTTTTAAATTTGAGGAAGTTTCACCAATTAGGTATAAGCAAAGTTGATCATACTGTAGAGAAAAACGCGTGCAAAGAGAAGGGAGGGGGGAGAGAGAAAGATTCATGTTATCATTGTGTAAAATGCTGATGTGACTATCAGCTGCCTGCTTTATTATGATTTTTGAGGGTATGACGAAAGTATTTATTAGCAAAAGGTTTAATGAAGATATACGACGTATAATTGACTTAGACGTTTTTTATCTCTTAATATTTTCTTGTTCTGACATCGGAATTCAGTTAAATATGTCATAACTTTAGGTTACAAAACACAAGCCAGACGTGGAGTTTAATCACATCTTGTGTTTCAAGTTTGTGAAGGAATTTTGAAGAATGCTTCTGGCATTCTTCAAAATTCCTTCACAAACTCGAAACACAAGATCTTTTTCGTCATGTGGAAGTTGCTATATGCAATTGTGCATAGGATAGATATATCTCTACCGATGAGATCTAAATAATTATTAATAATAAAGTAAATGTCAAAATGATATAATTAGACAATAAATATACTAATAAAAAAATGTTAGAATTAAATCCATCATAAAGATTTAGAGCAAAAGCTAATTATGTAGTGATGCCCGGCAATATTACTCCTTATTAATGACATAAAAAAAAAAAAAGGAATTCCCCGTTATTTATGTTTACATAACAACAAATCATGAAGGATACACACAATTGCTAATTATAATGCTACACCCAATGCAACTATCCCCGTTGTTGTGGTCATTTAAGCAGTTGTTTCTACCTTTTATGTGTTTTCGGAACACCATTCCTTGGAGCTTATCAACCATAGCTAATCCTTAAGTGATAAAAAAATTATATTTATTGACTATGTAATATTGGAAAACCTAATGATCATACTGAAGTCTTTAAGTGAAGAAACTAGTGTCAGACAAACTAGTTGTGAACCATCCAAAGCTACTACCCCCGTTGTTTAAAGTCTGACTTGATGTATTCATCATTACTTTTTGTAGTTGGTATTAGCAATGTGAGGAAAAACATCTAAGTAAAAAGTGCGTTTGCACATGAATGACAGAGAGTAACACTGATGATTTGTTGAAAAGTCCTTATTGAACTCAAAGTAGCATTACGAATCATCAGAATAATTTCTGCCTACATATGTCCAAGCAAGATACAACGTTTATTTTCTCCATATTCCATTCATAGCTACTTGTTACAAATGTATTAATACATGACTGGAGCTGTAGAAAATATGACTTTTCGGTTTGAAAAAAATAGACACCGGGTAGCCCTGGCAATTTAAGGATATCATTGGTCTTTTCATTACATTAGCTGTGAGGAGCTATGAGAGGTCTGGAATTAACACATATTCCAGACAGGACTTTATTCATTGTCGATCCTCAATTATACTCTGGATTCAGCAAACCTTTACACTACAATAACTCTACAACAAATCATCAGTGCTACTCTTCGTTTTTCACGTACTAATGATAATTTTGTCCTTAGATGTTCTCTCTTCAAGAATAAAAAAAATATAATAGCTTTGGATAATAATAAAAAATGTTCAGATTTCAACAACAAAAGTATCTAGCTAGCTCGTCTTAGATCATATTTTTTACAAAACTAGTCATTACAGTTATTTTCCTTTCCTGCATAATGATCTCTAATTACCAGAGTTACCATGTCGCCATTTCGCTTTTTAAAATCTTATGTTTTAATATACCGGCAGGGCATATTATTTACAATCTACTGATGTACCTCATTGATATGAATATTTATTAGTAAATGCATTTTTTTAAAAGTAATATTTGTTTTTTCTTCATTATCTCAACGTACATGGTATAATGAACAAATTGGCATGCTGTGATATAAGAAAGAAATTGCATTTAATAACTACATTGTGTCATTTTAAATAAGTAGACATAAAGCCATAAATGTAAATTGCAATTTCAAAAATGTATGCACGTAATGTATTCCTTGATTAAAAACAATATCAAATCTATAGAAAATATTTAATTATGCACATCTAAAACTATTTATGTATGTTATATCCTATCCAATTTATTAAAATATATCGGTATAAAAGAAAGAAGATTTATTTGTTTGAGAAAAAAATATAATTAAATACTTAAATGCATTAGTACAAAGAGTTGTAATTTTAAGCATTTTTTCCGTGTGAGTTTTGTTGTTTTTGGCAGCCTGATGTTTGTGTTTTTATTTTATTTTCTAAAAATGTTAGTATTGTTTTTAATTCTTGAGGAGAGAATATCTTAGTATAAAGTTGACCCCAAGTGTGTGTACTCATGAATTGGTGAAAGTACCATTGAGGATTTGTTAGGGAGTTATAGGCGTATGCCCAATTGAACTTAGGGTATAATTGAGAATCGAATACAGAATTATTAATGCCTATGTTCTTGCTTGATACAGATGGAACTTGTGTTTATTTCCTTCATCTCAAATTTGCTCGTAGCTAATTGAATGAAACATCATAACAGGTAAACTACTCACTTCTCAAACATTCTTTAAATTGTCATAGTGACCATGTTAATATTCGATTTTTACATAGCAAAAAATTTCCTTTAATTTCTAAGGGGAATTCATTTAAAAGTACGCAGACCGAGAAAAAAAAGTAAAATGCTGCAGTGACCATTTATTTTTATTTAAAAAAAAATCAACATTTTCATAAGTTTTACATTCAATCAATAAAATTGTCGTTGGTAAGACCACATATTAACAATATTCCTTGAAACGTCCCACTTCCTTTTTATTGTTCCACTCCGTAAAGCCCGAAATATCCTCCTTATCCCAGCTCTCAGGCCTCTTGTGGTTCGGTGGGGACCTTCATAGGAAATCTTTCCAACATAGCCCAAGAAAAAATAATCTAAGGGTTCAATTTTGGTGAGGCCACGAACTCGGCCGGCCATGGAAAGATGCCAAAGAAAATTGAAAATGTTTAGAAGAACTACTTTTTACATACCAGTAGAACATATTTTACGCATCATTGTATATATATATGAATACTGCTTCAAATAAGATGGATACTAAGTAAACTTACAATTATACGCCTCTGTTATCTCTAACTAATAAAAGTAATTTCGGGGTTTTTGTAATCATATAAGTAGAATTGAAAATACAAAAATTCAGAATAAATTATTTGAAATCTAGTTGTCTATATGTATGTTCATATTTATGCATAAATAGTGTTTTTTTAAATATATTAATTTACTTTTCAAGTGTTTATACTCTTTATGTATATACCTTTAAGTTACAAAATTATAGATATATAAAAATTGCCTCATATCATTATACATTCTGCTTGAAGCTTTTAAAGTTATATAAATATATTTATATATCTATACATGCATATGTATATAATTCCCGAGATACTCAAACAGGAATATATAATACTTTTTTACTTGGATCCTATATAATGAAAAAAAATATGTATATATAAACAAAATAGGTAAAAAGTATATTGAATATACTAAACAAACTCATTAACATAATTCAAATAAAGGTCTTCAATACACTGTGATAGGTTTACAAAATGTTTCAGAACACGAGACTATTAAAAAAAATGAAATTTCTTCTCACAGATTACACTATAACACAAAATTCTAAATTTTTTGCTCTTTTGATTAAGATGGTCTTTTGTGGATACTTTTAATTCAAGCAACATGAAAAAAGACATCTATAGTCCGAAATTTCTAATTTTGCGGCGGGTAGAGTATATAAATATTTTTAACAATTTCTACAAAATATATTACTATTTTTCGTATTTAAATCATTTCTGTATTTCTTTCTGAATTGGAGAAAAAATGTTGTAAGTACAAAATAATTACAAAACATATATTCTAATAAATTGCTTATTTTTGGATCAAAATGATCGTTTGTCGTAAAGTGAAGACATGCAAATTAATTATATAAAAAGAGCACAATTAAAAATTAATATTTCAAAAGTTATGCCAGATTTGTGATATAAAATATAAATTTTATAAATTTATTGAGTTATCAAAGTTTATTGATGTATAAATATATAATTAATATAAATTTTTTTTTCTCTCTGACCACCATAAAGGTTATTTTCATGTCTATCGATGTAAAAACAATCAAGAATTATGCCTCTCAATCCAAGGGCTAAAATTTACTGACTGGCTGTGTGATCACTTCTATTTCTACGTGCCCCAGAGTTGGTTCAACTTGCCTCAAGTTAATACCATAAAATATTAAAAAAACCAATGTGAAAAATTTATTGACAAGTTTTATGATTTATATTAGAATATTACATAGTTGTTCTTTTTACAGGTTTAATATTATCCTTATATTTACCAAATGTTATTCAATGTGTTTGTCCTTGTTCTAAACAACTTGGCATAGCTTGTCACTGACTTGCAGATATAACACACAACTTCTTTCGGCTACTTTGTCCATGCATCCTCCGTAGCTACCATCAGGGAGTCCTTGCTGAGCCTGGAATATGCATTGGCCTCCCCCTAGACCATATTCTACGTTATGAATTCAAGGGGGGGAGATCAGGAGAAGAACGAGTCCAAAAATGCTCAAAATGGTCTCTACGCCATCTTGCACTTCATTTTCGGTGTGGGGGTGGAGACCCATACTGTTGTGGTAATATTTTTGACTTGAGTTGGAAAATCTCTACACAAAATACTCTTTACTTAATAATGTCAAAGTTAAAGGGAATCTAATTCTGGGCCATCCTGTACATATATATATACTTTTTTTAAATTATCTACGTATACTTTGCATTTGAATAAATCAAATATGTAACGCAAATTATATATTTATTTATGACTACTAATTTCATTTAACAAAATATTATTATAATGTATGGTTTGTTCAAATTAAGGTACATTGCAAATAAAATAAAAATTGACATTGTGTGTAAGTGTATAAGATACTTTGTTTGTTAAAGTATACTTAATTACAGACTCCTAGAGTCACGTGAAACTATTTTGTTGCTATCACTTTTCTATAGTAATGTCCATCACAGGGCTGGCACAATTTTCAGTGAAAGGGGTATATTAAGGAAATTATTATAATTAATGGGCAGACCCATCACTAAGAGGGAGGGGGTTGTAGAAGATGCTATACCCGTCCCTGACTAATATCTTGTTGGCAAATTTGTCAAAAGAGATGGAATTTTGTCTACTCTTTTTTTTTTTTTTTTTTTTTTTTTTTTGCTAAACTAATTTTTGTCAATTTTTTTTCTTTTCTAGAGTGGATATCTGTCAAATTTTGAAAATATAGGCATTTTTTGTAATTAAAAAAGGTTATTATCAGTTTGTTCTTTCTATAAAAGACTAGTTGTAAAATTTTGCCTATTCTAAAAAGAGCTATTCCTTAAATTTTATATTGTATCACTTTGCCAAAGTTTATTTGTCTAATTTGACTTTCTGAAAAAATAACACTATGGTAAGAATTCCCCCTCCCCCCAAACAAAATCCTAGTAACGGCTCTATTAATAGACCACATTCAGAAAAAATATATTATCAAGGTAAATTTTAGCAATGATACAATAATAATTTATCGTTGACAATAATTGGCTAGATTTTGTTTCTTTTTTCTATGTTTTTTTTTTTTTTTGAAATATATAAGCAAGTGGCTTATATTTCCCACAATTTATTTTTCTACTTTAATTCTTCCAATACTAACACAACATAAATATTGAAATATATATGTACACACACAACACCATAGAGCAAACCTGATAATATAATTACTTAAACACAATAAAAATGACCCTTTGGAAAATTGAAATAAATAATAAACACAGAGAAGACGGAAAAAATGAAGAGTAAATCAGACATGAAATTAAGATTGTCAATTATTAACATAATCCAAACTCACTAAGAGCAACAACCTTTAATATTTTATAAGAAGGATAAACATTCTCATACCATGTCATAGAGATCAATGTTTTGAGTCTAATTATTACATTGGAGGCCACGCGAAATGGATTGCATGTTATCTCAAAACCGTATAAAAGTTCATGTGATAAAGGACTTCTTCTAATCCTCTCCCCTTTTCTTGTTTCTTTTTAGAGGAATGGTTGAGAAATACAATAAAGATAACGTCCAGTTTATTGTTTTTTTTTGTTTGTTTTTTACTCAGGCTTATAAACATTTATAATATAAAATATGTAGGTTGAGAAATTGCGTTTTAAGTAACATAAATAAACATTTTAGTTTAAAATTATTCTCTTCCTTAAGAACCATTCAGTACCGGGTGTAAAAAAAGTAATGGGACCTTCTAAAAAATAAACTTTTGAATAGCTGTTGTTCATTAAATCTTTAAGCTCCGATTATTTTTGAATAGCTTAGATTCAAAGCCTTTGATTGATGTAAATGTTGTAATCAAAAAAATTGTATATGCCGCGATGGAGGCAAGAAGAGGAAGGCAATTTAATCTTCACCGGAAGGACCACCTTGGACATCATAAAGGCCTCAAACGTCATCAAGGCCACAGTCTGTTAGCACAGAAATCGTTTGATTGATGAGGACAACCTTAAGAACAAACCCAAGAGTGACAGACCCATCAAAAATGTAGCCTGATGATATAATTGAGGCTTTTAAGGTCAAGCCAACGATGAAGATGTTAGAGTACACCAAGAGGAAGAAGGTGCATCGGTCTACTGTGGGCAAGGCCATGAAAGAGGATTTTACCGTTTACTGAGTAAAATGATCAGGTGGTATACTTTAGCAAGGCTGACAGCAGCATCAGGAAAGTTACCAGGAGCAAACATCCGGCCTCTGTCATGATGTTGGGGGTTGTGGCATCAACTGGAGAAAAAATGCCTCCTATTTGGTTTCCTGTTGGATACTGGTAACCCGTGGCCGACTACTTAATGGTGTTGAAGGAAAATGTGGTCCCATAGATCACCAAGACCATGAAGAAGTCCAACAAGGCCACCTATGTATTTAAACAGGATGGGGCACCGGCTCATACTGCTAATATTGTAAAAGAGTGAATGGGTAGCAACATGAACTTCTGATCCAAGAACCTTTGCCCCCCTCAAAGAGCCGATCTGAATCCACTGGATTACTACATTTGGTGGTAAATTGGGAATAAGGCCTGCAAAGTCTCCCACCCAAATATTGATGCCCTGATACCTCATTAAGGATAACCTTTTCAATTTGTGCAAGGGGTTCTGGGGGGGATTTAGAGGCTGTCATCGATGCTGATGGTGGCACGATTAATAATTAATGTCCATTGTTATAATTAAAAATATTATAAAATAAAATTTTCTATTTACAACATCATCCATTGTGATCAATTATAAGTATTTTAATGACTACTTAGAGGCAGGTCCGAGTACTTTTTCTACACCGGGTATATGCTGGATACATGAATAAAAATTCACGGACAATCGATCGTTTATTGATACAAAATACAGAGTTTCGACATTATAATACTTAAGGTTTGAGTAAATTTGCTATTGATCAAATAATATCAATTCACTGTTTCACTAATATAAGGAAAAACAAAGTTAAAGATCTAATTATTATTTATTGTTAAATTTAAAAATTAGATATATATATTATTTGAAGTTCATTTGATAATTGTTTCATTAAAATTTGAGATGTATCATCAAAAAGAGCCATTAGTTACTTAAACTACCTAAAAGAATTAGTGATTACTTTATAACTAACTAACTGATTCTCTTCCAAGAATTCATAACAGCTTTGTAGAGTAAAAAACACTATTCAGGTTGTAACGACAAAAAGTATCACGTTCCTCTAATATTTTCTACAACTTAACATAAGGAAGTAAATATCAATGTTATTTAAAACAAGCTTATATGTCTGTTTGTCGACGCTTAATTAAAAATGAGACTATATTCAAATTGAACCCAAAAGTACATAATTTCTTTTCAACATATATCTACCAAAGAAACAAAAAAATTAAATTTATTTTTGCGTTTTCAAACTAATGACATAATGTTGGATCCTTTTGGAACAAATTAATCAGTGTTCATATTTTGAAGTATGAATTGTCCGACTCGAGTTTTTTAATAAATCACCGGTAATTTTTCTCAAGGGAAATTCTTCCAGAACCATATAAAATATGCAATGAATACATAATATAGTCTTTAACTATATTAAAGCTAATATTTGGTTAATTTTTTTAAAATACTTTTAAATCAAATACTAATTCAAAGTGGAATAGATTTAATATTTCAACGCAAAAATATACCCATAGGTAGTTAAATGTAAAAAAAAATAAAAAATATTGTATAATTTAATTTATGATAATCAACAAAATTTAATGATATTTTAATTAAAACTTTTATTTTATAACACATAATCATTTGAAATGTTTCAAAGAAATGGAAATGAAACAAATAAATATTTATTAAATTCTAAAATTACTCGTGAACAGAAAGGTTTTTTATTAGGTAAGAAAATATTGAACATCTCTGAATATATTATAGTGAAAAAAAGGATTTTACCATTACTTTTGATTCAGTTTGATTAATTGACACTTTCATAATTTAATTAGCCTTGAGGATTTGTTGCAGAGTTTTAATTGTAAGTCCTTGTTGGACTCCAAGTAGAATTGAGGCTTGACATCCTAGCCAATATCATTGCTTATTTCATTTCCCCCTTCTTCCTTGTCACAGCTAATTATAGCGTATATCTTTTAAAACATTATTCTAGTTGTCAGGGTTACTATGTTACTTTTCGTTATTTTTAAATGCCCATTATACACACGACTTTTATCACTACAAAATGAAGTAAAACACAAAGGTGTAATAATGAAAGGGAAGGAGAAGTGTCGACGTGAGAGAAAAGTACAAGGAAGGAAGGAGAAGAAAAGAGTGAATATACAGAAAGCAGGATTTAAATAAAATGGTTTTTTCTTCGAATTACTTGCAAGCCTTAAAGATCAATCTAGTAGACAACTACTTAGGAATATATTAATTGTTGACTTGAAGTCTTCCCAATAGGCATACTTCTCCAGTAAGGGGAAAAAAATACCCAAGAATTATCTACCTGATAATTAATTGCTAGTTTTAAATCGTTGTTGTTGTTTATCGTGTGATAACTTCATCTACCAGTATTATACTGTCATAAAAAAAAGATCTCAGATACGTTGTAAAAAAAGCGTATTGTATTCTACAAAAGTATTTTTGTTTTGGGCGTATAATATAAATTTCATGTATGAATGAACTATTCATACACTTGAATAATTCGCCTTTTATGTTTAATATTTTATACAATTTTATCCAGTATATTCTTGAATGTTACTATTGTCAATTGTAATTAGATTATTGATCTTATATATTTAAAATAAACTAATACCAACATATCGAAAATAAATCATAAATTAAATTTATTAAAACTTAACATAATTAATAAATGTAATATCAGAAAGTGATATTACAAACATTCTAAATATAATCACGGGTATTCAGAAATGGAGATCGATGGCAAACAAAAAGTAACTTAAATACAAATTATAAGATTGTATTAGTTATGAAAACTTCGGAATTTTTAATAATGATCATTGCATTTCTTTTTCTGTAAAGATAGGGGACAGTTTCAACACTTAAATAATATAATTTATCTTATTGTATATTCACTAAAATGGTTTTGTACAAAGCCTTTTGATTTAGTATAACACAATAACTATACTTACAATTACATTTAAAGTAATTACTCAATACATTTAAATGTTTAGCTATTTGTTTCTTAAAAAATATTTTTCCGATATTTTTCTTAATTTTTAACTCAATTTTATGTTTGAATGTTTATTTATTTCCCATTGTAATTTTGTTTAATTACTTTTGACATGTTTGGATATATTTTCAATAGACCTACAAAAAAATAAACTTTAGTTTTTGATAGATAACTACCTTATGTTTATCTTTAAGTTTTTTTTCTTCAGACAAACAAGAATGAAATAGTTCTAAAGGAATAATTATAATATAAATAGTAAGAAAAATATTTAAGCATTGCAACAGTATCAAGACAAAGTATTAATATATAGCTTGATTATGAATGATTTTAATAAGAGCTATGAAAATGATGATTTCAATTGATTAAGTCTCAGCAACTTATGGCTAAAATTTATATGAAATAATAATTAATTCCATAATAATTGCAAATAACTTAGAAAGTGATACAAATATAAGTTACATTATATTTTTCATTAAAAAAATTAAAAAGGTGTCAAAATGACGACAGTTGTTCTTTTAGATCTGGTTTTCATATTAAAGTCTTAGTCTAAGGTCTAATGGGGTTTTGGCAGAATGAGAAAAGATAGAAATAAATCTTAAACATGACACATTATTCTACCTGAAAATGGGCATTCTGTGACCAAAAGGCAAGTTACTTAAGTGGCATATTGTTCCAAGTTATTACTTTATGAATTTAGTAATTCTTCTTTAATTATGAGCAGAGTTGGGGATTTGGACTCAAGCCTATGACTCGAAAGGACGTGAGTCCTTATCTTGACAAATAGCAACTTAACTTCATACAGACTCGAAAGCTAAGACTCGTTTATGTATTGAACTTCAAACCATTTATCAACAAATTTTCTCACAATCATTTTAATGTTTTCTAATACATAAATACAAATTACTCTTCATAACAATTTATTAAAAAAATAATAGTAAATACTTTGAACATTTTTACTGCAGTATAATTTTCTATTGGGGTTTTAAATTATATTTTATTAAAAAACTCAATTTGAAAATTTAAAATTCAAATTGGACCTGATTATGATCCGTAAGCTTAAATACTTTATACTAAACTCAAGAAAGTCTTAACACTATGAACACTTGCTGGAATTGATGAAAATATTCAAGGACTTGGACTTGTGAACAAAGACTTGAGACTCAACTTGGATTTGCAGTATAAAGGGTTTTCCTCACTTTATGGTTGTGAATAACAAAACTTACTCCATTTATTGTCGTTTTTTTACTTGAATTTTTTGATAATGTGATAAATAAAAATGGATACCAATATTTTTCATAAATGTGTTTTACCAAACAGTTTAATGTTCTCAAATCACAAAGTTTTGTATTTTTTCTATCATGTAAATATTACTTATATACAACATGCATATTCATGTATTAGTTTTTTATCTAAAGAAAGTAACGCAAGCTTATCCCTTTTATCATTAGTTGAAAAAGATTTTTTTTTTTTTGATAATATCATAAACTTAATCTTTATACCTACCTCGATTAGTAAATGGATTATTCAGCACGCAAATTTCTCATAAGCTGATGTTAGAGAAAAGCAAATGTACTACTCAGTTAGTTTTACTTCTTCTTCGAAGATAAATGTTCCCAACACCTGTTACATTGGTTCTATGCGGTCCTTCGGGCTCTGGTAAATCTACACTCATCAAGAAACTCATGGAGGAATACACTGACATATTTGGTTTTTCCATATCCCATACGTCAAGGGTAATAAAGATAATCAGCTTGAATATTAGTTATAATTTACATAACTCATCATTAATTAAGGAACCAAGAGTTGGAGAAAAAAATGGGGTGGAATATAACTTCTCCACCAAGGAAGACATGAGGCAATTGAGGGAAGACCAGGAGCTAATTGAAATGTCAGAGTACTCTGGTAATTTGTACGGAACATCAAAGAAGTCTATCAAAAAAGTTACTGACACAGGTCTCATATATTAAATTATAAAAATGATCCTTATAGGACTTAAAAATAAATATTCTCTTTAAAGGTCGAATATGCCTTTTGGATGTGGACATCAAGGGAGTTGAATCCCTCAAAGCGTCTGATATTAACTGCAAATTTGTTTTCATTCGTCCACCGTCTCTGGAGATTTTAGAAGAGCGATTGAGAAAGAGAGGGACGGAAGACGAGGCAGACATTCAGAGTCGATTAGATAACGTTCGAGAAGAAATCGAATATGGAGATCATGAGGAAAATTTTGACAAAATAATTGTGAATGATGATTTAAACTCTGCTTATCAGAATTTGAAGTCATTCATTGGTCAATACGTCACTACTCACTTTGATTAAATGATTAATTAAAAGTAAATTGTTCATTTTGAATGTATCTAATAAAATTTGAAAAATATATGTGAAAAAGTGTTTGAAGGAGTCTTTAAGTGGCGAAAAAACTTACATATACGTATATGTAATGAGTTAACACAAAACCATCTTGAACAAAAAAACAAGGAAAAATAATCATATGTGTGTACACCTAATAATTGAATGACTTATTTTGATTAATTATAAGCCTTGTATTCCAATTTCTTGGATCAGTTATGATACTTAATAATGGTAACTGTAGTATTTAATTTTTTACGGTCTCATTTAATCTTTCAAAATAAAATCTATCAATTTATAATTATTTTATTATAATGTGTTACTTTAAGTACAATCTTCAATGTCTCTAAACGATTAATCAGTATATAATTCGTTGAAGAATACAAATGTAATACAATTTTATGAAAAACATTTCTAGCTTACTATTGTGTTATCAAGTTAAGTTGTAAGCTCGATTTTTTAAAATTTTATGGTTGGATACGCATCAAAGGTAGTTTTTAGGGATAAAAAAATACTCTGCATGGTTTAACTTCACTAAAAAAAAATGACATTTAAAGGTTCCAGAACGTAATTGGAATAATCCACTTTGATCATTTCAAGAATATAATATGACTTTTATGCGAAAAAATTTAAATACTACCATTGATATCTCCAAAAAACTAATTTTCAAAGAAATCATTAATGTAATATAATATTTCCCTTTATCAAAGAAGTGAATTAAAGTAGAATAAAAAGGTAATTCAAAATTTTCTCCTAAAAAATAAATAAGTAAAAATGTCATCATGATCAGAATAAATTATGAGCTATTAGAATAATCTTATGCACAGCCAGGGGAACAACTTTCGCAACAGAGACCATGTGTAAATTTTATAGCCCCGAATTTATAGATTTACAGAGCCATATTTAAAAAAAATAGATCTTCGTTAGTATTAGTGCTAAAATGTAGATTTACATGAATAAGAAGCATTTTTATAAATCCGAGAGTATAATATCCCAGTTCATTAACAAAGGATTAAATTATAGTTATTTTATTATTTCATATCACTTTTTAGGTGGCAATACTTGTTGGGAAATTTTGCTTGTCATTATCATTAATTTAACCAATGGAAATATAATATTAATTCATGATGAGTACCAATATTATGTACAAGTTATGGAAAATGAGCTAAACAAATAAAATCATTATTTGACATTAAAAGCATGGTATTTTATTTTAGTTTTATGGATTTAATTATATCAGTTGAAATACTAAATTTTCAAATGAAAAATAGAAATTAACTATTAAGTAAAAAGCTATAATATGATTAAAAATTAAACATAAGTAGTTTTTTGGGCATATTAATGACATTATGTAATTAAGTATGCTATACCTAATCATTGTTCTCTAAAGAACTATAGGTTTTAGCGTGACTGGATGTGCGTTCCCCTTTTCTTTTTTATAATTTGATTTTTTTTAAATGATTTCACTACCTTAGAAAATGAAATGCAGGGCTCTTTTTTCAAAAGAAGATTTTTTTTTTTTTTTTTTTTTTTGGGGGACATTATATAATAATATTTATCGAATCACGGTTTTTATGGAAAATAATATTTCTAGATTGCCTCTTTTCAAAAGGCCAAGTCTTCGTATGACCTATTCACTAAATTCTGTACAGGTTTTATTAAACGACGTTTCAGGTGATAATACATTTTTTTCAATTTCTAAAATGATCTTGCCTTGAAAAAGTTTATCCCTTTTCTACATTTGTAAAAAAAAATGTCTTATTGTATACTAGGATGATGCAGTTGCCCAACATTACCAGAATAAGTGGACCCTAATTTTGAGACTACAAATAGTTAAGTAGAACATAATACTAAATTTTAACAAATTTGGTTAACGCTTATTACTTGCACAATTGCAATTTCTAAAGCGCATAAAGCAAAACTTATTTTTTATGCGTAAGTAAATATGTAAGTAAACTATTTTTATGATCAAATAATGATTATCTTTTTTTATAATTTTTTGTGTCACTCTACTTTCCGTGATTATAGGAAGTAATGAGTGTTCGCGCCTATCAAACTTCAGTTGAGAAAAGAAGAAAAGAAAAAAACTATAATTTTTCTTTTTTAGTTATTTTCTTTTTTACTAATTATAATCTTCATAAAATAATGTTTATAATTAAATTATTAACTATTTTTTTAACATATAATAAATCATTCGTCAATTTATAAATACCAAATACTTGTTTCTTACATTATATTTCTTTGATTTAGAAAGGAAAATCAACGACTTGAAAAATGGGCTTTAAGTTTTCCTCTTTTCTATATTGTCCAAAAAGTTTGCACTATCTTCACTCCTCTTTATGCTCCATCGTTAATCACAGACAAGTTATCAATTTTCTCTTTGCTTATGCAAAAGCCAAGATTTCATTCCATTTTTCAAATGGTTTTTGCAAGGAGCTTCTGTCTAGCTTCATGATATCAAAAAAACACTAGGAATCTTAACCAAAAAACCGTTTTAAATCCAGGTGATCTACAGTATCTTTTTGAATCTGTAAGAAAGTTGGTTTCCCATATCTTGAGCTATCCTGTTACTGCAGAGTCTATGTTCTAAAGTCAGTAACTTTGATACCGTCTTTGTTTTGATGTCGTTTCCAACATGATCACAAAATAATGCTACTACAATTGTACTGATAATTCCTTCATGGTTGCATTTGCACAAGTTTTATCGATTTTCTTGAAACTGATCCAGTTATTGACTAGTATGACATCATACAAAGGTGCTTCTAAAGGAAATGGAGCTGTAAGCCATCAATAATATTTTAGCCATCTTCAGGTAATGCGGCCCTTGTGGTAATGTAGCATCACTTCTTCTACAACAAAGTTGGAAGCCATCCGTGATTTTTTGGTAGATTTTCTTACATCCTCCTTCCTTCATTTTCCCAAGTTTCCCAAATAAGACAGCAGAAATTAATTCCATCTTAGGAGTCTATATCAAGTTATCCTGATATGTTCGGCCCTGGTATCTCAAATAAAATATCGAAAACGAGTATCAGAACTTCTAGTACATATATTAAGTAAGTAATGGAATAGACAACAAAATAATGGCTTAGGTTAAAGACTAGTTTCACCCTATACTCAAATCTTGATCAATGCTACTAATGAACAATACGTGCTTTTAGCTTTTCTACCCGTTCACCTCATAAAAAATTGTTTGCAAGGTTATGGTTCTTGTGATTCATAATTACTAAAATTTTAAGTTAGTAAATCAAACTATGAATATTTATATATATAACTTTATATATCTTACAACTAATTGTTCGTGAAAATTTTAACGAAAGGACCATTTATAACTTTTAGTACCTTTACGCTACAGATTTTTAATTTGTAGCTATTCTTTTAAAGAGGATTTAGGATTTTGTATCTTTTTTAAATAAAGTCAGTTTCAGATATTAATTCGATTTATACCCCCATTTCAAACAATTTGTTTTCGTTTTTAAATTTATTTCTAATAGTTTTATTCTAAATATGATAATACATATTTTATTGAACTATGTTACTTTTTAGAAATTATTATTTACTTTCTTTTTTTCAAGTGACCTTTCTTCATAAAAAGGACATTTATTTTTTATGACAAACATTTCTATTTTAAAATTTCTTGTAATTATAACTTCTTTTTCAAATTTGGTACCATAAATAAATATTTTTGTGATCATGTGACCACTCAAAAATAATATTTTTCTCTAGTAGACCGCAAAGCGGTTGCGTAGCGTTTGCTAAACCTGTAAGGAGTTGACCAAATTGATTATCAAGGCCAAGGAATGATCTGAGATCTGTCAAATTGCTTGTTGATAGAAATTGGGCTATGGTTGCAACTTTTTCTGCCTTCGGTTGGATGAAACAATATATCCTGCATACTTTGATTATCCTATTTGAATTTTTGGTTTTGATAGTGTGATATTATTCTCCTTACATCGAACAAAGACTAATTTGACTCCATTTATAAGTTCTTAAGAGGTGGAAGCGAATATGATGCTATCATCGACAATTTTCTTTACTCCTTTGATACCTTCTATTGTTGCCAGACTTTTCATCGATTTCAACCTGCCGATATCTCTTAGTGGCATCTAATACAACGAAGTATTTGGATGTTAATGGAATTGAAGATGAGAGTTGTATTGGAGATAGGAAGGGATGAATTGGGCGATTAACGAATTTGTTAAAGTGGGTATAATCCACGATGAACCGTACGGATCAATTTGGTTTTGGAATGTGTCTGATGAAATTATGAATTTTAGTTATTTTTCAGCTGCATCTCAGAGCGCAAATGGAATGTTTGGTGATGTGGTTTGTACATCGGACGAATATACACATTGTCCATCAAGTATATTTGTATAGAAGGACCCTTCATTGCCTTAAGTTTTTTTTTTGAAGATTGAAAAAACAGAATCAAATCACCAATTATACATTGTACTTCACTTTTTACATTTTTGAGTTGTCGATATTGTATTAAGGATGATAGATTCATTTGGAGAGACTTGAATGACTCAGTTTTTATAGACCATGTCATGTAACAGTTAACTCATTGTGCAGATCTGGAGTATGCCGTGATGCCTGTTTTGGAGACTTCTCCAATTTTGATACCAAGACCGACGGCGCCCATACATCTCAACCTTGAATTGTTGGCTAGTGTGATGGAAAGTCTTTTAGTTGAGTATATTTCGTTATTGTACCAAGTCGTGTGAAATAAATTACTCAGTAGCTCCTGTATCAGGCACAGCTTTCATGGTAAAAGTTTGGCCTGACCTTGGATAAGCTTCAGCCTAGAAATATGGAGTGACATGGTCGAAGGATAAAGTTTTCACTCGGATCGTCGACGTTTTGGCCTTGCCCTGCACAGGAGATTTAGCATCATGTAAGCATATTTTATCTAAATGGCCCGTCATTATGCATTTCTTAACTGTCTCATTTTTAGCAACACATTCAAAATGTCGATGTGATGTATTTAATTCATCACATCTATAGCATTTACGTTTAAGTTCCGATGAATGATAATGTTTCTTGTTTCTGGTCCGATTTTCTTGTTATCGTTGTCGATAATTGTAAGTAGACTGAGCTGCAACATCTGCTTGTTTTTCATCTTTTATTTTTTCCTCCATAGATTATGCTGACTCTCAAACCATGGCTATCTGTATAAGAATTTCATGGTTTGGCTTAATTTGACGGAGAAACTCTTTGTGCAAACTTCTATTATTTGTATCCGTGATCAAACAATGTGTGTACAAATAGACATCATCTATAGTGCTGAGTTCTGTTTCTTGTCCTGGTTGTCTTAGACAAAGAGCGCCAGTCTGATAACTTTTCACCCTGCTTTTAATGACATTGAAAGAACCAATACCATTGCGTTAGTAGGGGAATTGCCTGAAGAAATGTATTTTGAAAAATAGACTTATTAACATGTTTCTTTTATAAAACAACTTCAAATCGAACCATTGTTCAAGAGTACTTAATTATAAATGCGATGCAAGTGATTTTACAAAGTAGTATTCAAACAGGAACAACAATGGATACAAGAAGTTTAACTCTGCATTTCCTTTTTGGTCAGTCCATCAATCCTAATCCAGTAATTTCTCCCATCTATAAAGGATGTCTATAAATCCCTTTTAATTGTAAAGCAAGACTTAAATCAAAATCGTCCTTATAAATGGTTTAAAAGAGAGGCTTATTTAACAAGAGCTGATTTAGTTTTGTCAATATGGGAGTAACTCAGCATTCCTGCAATGAACAAATACTTTGTTGCTCTAAAATTCAAAAAATAGACAAAAAAGTTGGCAGGATATCTAAAAATGGGTTGAAAACTGATAATCCTTTGGTCAAAAAGTTCGTTAACGAATGTGAGGAAATATTTAATATAGCTTCATGTCAATACTGTGATAATAAAATTCAAAGAGATAAATGCAAGAGCATATATATTAATAAAAAAAATAGGGAGGGGATGTTAGGACCTATTGATTGTGTTACTACCATAAAGAATTTGGATACTGCCAGCAAGAGAGAATATCAAATTGAGCGTGAAAATAACGAAGAGAAACGGATAAGTGACCAGAATTCTTATAATCACTCCTTAACGAATTTTTCAGTTGTTGAAGATTTCCCTATGCCAAAAAATGCTGATGAGAACTTGCACTTTGAAGAAGAATCTGTGAGGCAATTTAAAAATCTGCCTATAATAAGGGGAGTTATCCTAATTTTGCAATAATGGCGGACAGATTTCGGTTGTCAGATACAGCAGTAGCTGTTCAAAATCTTCAAAAGAAAAATCAATGAAAATCAAATGCATTAGTTTTGATGGCAAGATCGACCTTACCAAAATTGTTGAACATCAAGAGAGAAGCAATGGCAGCTTCCTACCAAAAAACATATTTTGCACAGAAAAAGAGGAGCATATAGTCATTATTATAGGTACTCTAAAATGAAATTGTTTTAATTTTTATTTGTATAAAATATATAGGGGTGGGGAGTTGTAACTTTCATGATTTGAAACTAAAAAATTTAATTAACAAGAATAAACTTTATTATGCTTTTTTGAAATTTGAAATTATACAAACAAATTAATGTTGGTATTTCCCCCATTTAAGAACCCCAATATTGTCCATGTTTCACCAAGAAAGCGGAGGATCAAGCTAGGGAAATCCTATCGGTTCTAAAAGATCATGAAAGCTTGGAATCTATAGTTGCTATCATATGTGATGGTTGCACCACAAATGTAGGAATTTGGTCTGCACATGAAGGAATTGACATTGAAGGAGGTATTTAAACAAATTGATGGTGTTCAGCAAGGACATAGTATTTATAGGGGCTCAATGAGAAAATCAATAAATGAAGATTTACAAAAAATGTCAGTCGACGATTTCAGGCTTGTTGTAGGAAAAGTTAAAAAAAATAATGAAAGTATTTTGGCAGATTTAAGTAATGACCAACGCTACCTTTACGACATTGTTTTGTTAATTCAGTCTGGAAACATTCCTCCTGGCTCCCACTTACCGCTTAAATCAACCTTGTACGAGACTAGATGGCTTACCAAAGCTAATTACATTTTACGATATTATATATCGAATAAAAAGCCTAGCAAAAACCTCTTAAAATTTATCTTAAACTATTACGTTCCAATGTGGTTTGTAATTAAATGCCAACCGAATTGCTATGATGGTTCGAAGCATTTTCAGCTTGCAATTTCACTATTAAGAGGTTTGATCAAAAGGTTTGATCTATTGTACAACAAATTTTATCCCAAAATTCTTTCTTCGCTCATTATTGTTAGGAGGATTGGTAGATGAAGATTCGGAAGTTCGTAAATTTGCATTGAACAAAGTCTCGAATGCAAAAATTTCATATAACGCCCATAGGCAATTCATAATTCCTAATAAAATAAACTATGAATCAAATCATTTCATGAATATGATTGATTGGTCTAAGATAGTAATTTCAGTTTATTGGTCAGATAAAGAACTTATGAAAGAAAACCATGAGCCTTTGAAATTAGAGAAAAAACAACCGCATTGAAGATTGCGAATATAATCCTGGGAAAAGCTGCTGGAGATAACTTATCTCAAAATCCTCTTTCAAATGACACTATCAGCAAGAGAATAAACGACATGAGCAATAACATCTTGGCTCAAGTAGTTGCAGATCTTATTTCAAGCTCTGTAAAATTCAGCTTCCAACTCGATGAGACCACTGACATTTCTAATCTAAGCCAGCTTTTCGTATTTGTGCGCTATATGAAAGATAACATGATACAAGAAGATTTTCATCCTCGACTTTGGACATGATGAATTGAACTTTCATCAGGATCGGTTCTTTCCTTCAATGTCAAGGACTCCAATCCTCCCATAAAGAACCAAAGTGATTTAACTTGATGAGTTACATTTGCCTTAATTTGTGGATATAGCACTTTAATTGTCGGCTGCTCCATGATGAGTTATCAACTTATGGCATTTCTATTGACAGACGATTCCAATTATACTAATACAAATATATTCTATACAAAAGTACATTCTAATATGATATTCATACAGGTTTAGTCTTTCTTTGTGATGACCTCACACCTTTATACAACATATACTAATCACACTATATATATCCAGTTAAGTAAGGTAATCCACAAAGTATCATCATTGCAACCGGTAGGGGGGTTAAATACCCCCCAAAAAATACTTTTGTAACCTTAATATTGTTGTTATGGATTTTTTTTTAAATATTGTGTTTTAAGCTTCAAATAACATACCAACATATATGAATAAAAGAATTGTCCAGATGAAAAGTCCATTTTTATTGTTTTCAAAAAATTGCGAAATCGAAATTCATAAAAAACTTTTTTTTGCATAAATTTGGCAAAAAAAGTATAAGATAGCATTATTTGTTATTATTAAGTGGAACACAATGGTAAAAATATTTTTTCCGTACTCGCAAAACAAAAAAGTAATGAAAAATATCGCCCTCGAAAAAATTAACCTCCATTACCGGTTTATTTTTTACAAATATTGCAAAAAATATGAAATAAAATGTTCTGGAAATTGAAAATACTAATTTTGAAGTTTGATGTACAAAATACATCTTTTTTTTGCCTTTTCTTCTTAAAAATTGAAAAGAGACAAAAAATGAAAAATTATTCAGAAAATGACAGACATTTCAGTTAAACATCAGTTTATGTGTCAAATTTATATGCAAACAAATTTACAGACAAATTTCTAAATAACATTATTTTTCTTACGAATACAATATTCCATTGAAAGTTCATTTTTTTGCACCTGAAAAAAACGAAATTGCAAATTTTTACCGATTTTCTTTTTTTGCTCATAACTTTTGTAATTTTGAATAAATTTAAAAGTTAGTTATTCATATAGTTTTTAATCACCAATCACTTAATGTTTTTATAACTCAACCCCCTATCTAGTCACCTTGAGCTTGCTTTGGTTATAGCATAAGCCCTCTTTATATTACGCCCCCCTAAAATTGGCATCCCCATCTTAGTTTGACCTGATTCCAACCTGCAAACTTCAACGGTATTTCCATGCATAAAGGACATACACACACAACAAACTCTATTTTATATGATATACAGATATACACTTAGACGTGTAATTGCATGATAGATGTGGTAAACAGCATTTAGAATGAAAAAACTAAAAACATATTTTGGAAGTTGTAGTTTTTGACAGGAATATAAAGTAATGTCAAAACTTTTTTATATATATATTTTCTTGAAATTAGTATACAACGGTATCAATGTAGCATTTAAATGTTTTTCATACATAGAATACCTAATTTTGTTTTTGAGTTTCATTCGAAGCAAATTGTGACCCTTAATTTTGCCTCAAACATTTTTGCCTTTGGAGATTTTCCCACGTCACATAATTGGGTCTTCTTTGGTTCCCATTCTCTCCAAAACATGTAATAATTTAACAATAGCTCGTTCAAGTTTAACCAGTCAACATTAGCAGCACTGATAATTGGAAAAGAAAAGAAATTGTTGGATTCCAGATTGTTCGAGACTGACATTGCGAATAACTAATATTTTTCTTTTTTTCAAAATTGACAAGAAGAGTAGAATTTGGATTTAGTACAAAAATGTGAAAAATCTGTGCCATGACATTTGAAGTATTTACAACGTGTATAAGGCAATATGGAAAAATAGAAATTCACGATTTCAAATCTCAACTTATATCTACTGCTACTTGTATCACTATATACAAAAAAAAATTACATATGCTATCTATTTTATTTATGTCGGTTGTTGATTTTTCTTCTAATCTTAGTTCTAAGAATTGTTCAACAGTTGGGAAGTATTGGCAAACTACAAACTCATTTACCCTTTTTTAATAGACACATGTCTTCGGAACTGTATTAAGATAAAAAAAATTAAAAAAATCATTTGAATGCTTAAATGTTTGTTATCAATCATTGATATCTTTTTTTTTTATTTACAGGCATAGTTATTTCATTTCTAAATATGAATTGTATGGATTACCTAATATCTGGATAAATTATCTTTTTTTAAATCCCACAACCTCTCTTTTATAAGTATTACTTTTTTTTATTCGATAAGTTATATAAATTTATTCTTTTATCGTCAATTACACTATAAATAAATATTATTTACTTAGACAGTGAAAATTATTCCTGGATGTGAAATATACCTCCAAACTGTGTAGTTCCTTGTTGCCACCCTGGTAAAACATCTGGTCGAAAGCTCAATGATGATAATAAGAGCTTCTTTAGATAAATTTCTCAAATCAAACATAGATTTTTTTGATAAATGGAAATCAGCTATAAATTAGATACCAGGTAAAAAATACTCTATATTTATTTTAGTGCTATCTGATAATTGTTTAAATACCCTTATTGTTGTTTATATAGATGGTAAATCCGTTGATAGCTTTGAAAAAATAATTTGCTATCTTCATTTTACACATAAAGTTTTTGAAACAGAAACTAAATAGACAAATGGAGAACTAAAAAGACGTATCTTAAGAAACGTACTATAAAATCTCTAGAATTAAAAACAGCTGTGAAAATTAAACAAAGGACTAGTATAATGTCAATAACTAGTGTTAATTCATTTTAGTTTGTCGGGTCATTGAATTAAGTGCAATAATTCTGAGAGACGGGAAATTTCAAATGTGAAATACTACTAGTAAGGTTTTAATAAATGAAATAATTTATTTGGTGCTTGCAGAGCAAATAAATACTTGTAGCGAAGTCATATTTTTTTTTTTTTAAGAATATCTATGAGGACGTTACCAATAAAGATGATAGACTTTCGAATTTCGTTTATTCGAATAAACAGCTTCAGTTTATCCATTTACGATCTAGCTCAATTAATTTCGCATAAAACATATCATTTATTCCTTAGCAGTTAAAGTTGGCTACTCAACCTTCTAACCAGAGAAGATATTCCACACAAACTTTGGTGGCAGATTTTATCTAGCACAAAATTTTACCATCTTCTTTATAAAGAACTTTTTAAAATATTATGTTTACCAACTTTTTTATAAAACAACTGTCTTCCGTTATGTAGGAATCAAGTGGAATATTGAAAGGAACATTCAATTATTTAAAAACAACATATGAAAAAATATATGTTAAGGATAAAGTAGTTCCGATTATATTAGATAAAGTCTAGTCTCTTCCAAGAAAAGTGTATATGAATTGCTTTTGGAGTACTGTTTGAAGTTTCACCTCCAAAAATTGAAATTATCCGACAAAATCTTTCACCGGACGATCCACAATTCCATGATTGATTACTTAGATCACAAATGAGGACACAATGGACGATCGGATAAGTCCTTATCTCCGGCCTCATGAATCATCACTTTTTAATAAAAATTATTTTTTCTCTTTTACAATTGTTATTAAGTATTAGAGTTATTTATTATTTATCTTAAAAGTACTAATAAAGATGATGTGCGGCTTGTGTCTATACAGATATATGTTTTATCTTTTTCAAAAGTCCCTCCAAATTTGTTTTCATATTATTTTTAAAATCAACGAGCAAATAACCCAAAATTTCCGAGTGATAATATTATTTTCATCTATGCAATTAAAAATATAATATATTTTGTTGTAAGCTTTCTATTTTTCTGCTTCTCCCCTTATCAATGTTTTTAACATTGTTTCGTTAAATTTGAATAAAATTTTGTTAAACTGTGAACAATTACCAACTATCATTAGATAACAGGAACGTAAATCTGCATCCTTTATCATTTCAATAATAAATAAATATTATAAGACTTGTATCAGCGATTAAAATATTACTTACTATAATTCATTGCGTAGAGTTAGATTTTCTATTAAAAATATGAAACGCTGACCTTATAGCCATATATTGCTATATTTTTTTTTTTTTTTTTTTTTTGATCAAGTAGCCACACACTTTTGTCATATGTCTTCGCTCACTCAAAGATGAGTCATCCAAAGACAAATTTTGCTTAATTATTTATATTGCTTTATGAATTTTAATGTGTATAATTTCGAAAGTAATAAAAGTTGTGTTTTTTTTATGCCGATTTACTTTTTTGTATCCGGTTTTTGAAAGACCATATTTAACCATAATTCCATAGTGTTGAAAAATGGACTCACTACCAACTGATTTTAAGATACATTAATGTTTCTTTTTGGATCAAAAAAGATTGAGGGATACTATAAAGGTTCACAGTGTACACATCAAAAAATGTTGTTTTACAGGTTCTTTTAACTACGTGTTCTGATGGAGTCTGTAGTATTTTGATTACGAGTTTTATCAAGAAAAATTACAACTTAAGTTGCACTCGAGTCTGAGTGGAAATTACACGTCCTCAGCTGAATACATTAAATTATGAAACGTTTGTAATTGATCGTTAAAAAGATATTTCATAAATGATAAAATAAGAAATACTAATATTTGGATCAGTCTTAGATTCAAATCATAGTAATTGTGGGTATTGTTGGGTCGGTCCTAGAACTTTTTTCCTAAATTTTTCCCCCTTCCCCATTTCAATTTTTTTTTGGTCCGATCTTTTTTTACCATTCAAGCAACGGTCCTTCACTCCTACGGTTCCAGTTATTTTTCTATTTTCTTCACTCCTAGCTAGGATTAAATCATATAAAAACAAAAAAAATTATGATCATTATCTTTAATAATAAGTTTTACCCACACACCTCCTACATGAAACTTCAGTTATCTTGCCTCTTTGAAAGAGGTTATATTGAACAGCTGAATTGAATGGGTACCTACGTCATTGCAGCTTTTGTAGTTATCATAAAAGACCAGTAAGGTCCGTCGAAGAATTTAAAAATTTATCAGGACTGGACTGATAGGAGTGCAGTCTTTTTAGCTTTTTAGACCAATCCAACACTTAGGCATTGAAGAAATGTATGAAGAAGACATTTCAGCGTTCTTTAATCCTCATATTTCTTTTATTCGTAAGCCGACTATTAAAATTCAAAATCGAGTAAGATCTTTAATACAATCTAAATCATCGTTATCTTATAATATAGATAATCAGACCTCAAACTTTTACAACTAAAAGGCGCATTACTATCAGTTGTAACTATCCACCCTTCGTTATTACGATGATTTTAATGGGAAACGCAACTGTATTTTTATTTCCTTTATTTTTACACTCAATATTCAAATTCAAAATTGAATAAATGGTTTAACTGAAACTGGATAATTGTTATTTTATATTAAAAAAATATCACACTAGTACATTTGCAACTGAAAGGTTATTGAAAAGTACAGTTGTCTATGTCCACCTTGTATTGGCCTCTTTGGGTGATTTAAGTATTTCATTTCATTAGGAATAATTGAACTTTTTAAAAGATTGACAAAAAATTATATGGAATCAACATAAATGTCGATAGTATGTGAAAATCTTTTTTTTTTCTTTTACGACTTATTAGCTATATGTGGCATAGATATGACAAGATAAAACTCATTTATCTCTTTTTTCTAAAAACCGCATTCAATATATAGGATGTAAAACGACTTGTTTGTAATTTACAAAAATATGTATATAAGTTTGACACAATTATGATAACATTTGTATTTGTTTCAATCATCATAATATGTTCATGGGTTTCTTAAAAATAATTTTTTCAATCATTCTTTAAAAAAATCATGTCAATTACATAATATGTTTATAGAGGGATGATGAAACAAAAGTAATTAAAGCACGTGTGGAATAATTTTAAATATTTTTATTGGAAAGTATTAAGTCTATTTTCTGAAACAGTTGAAAATTATTATTCTTTTTTTTTTTAACATTATTGTTTCATGTCTTGTATTCATTTGAACTAATTTTTGTAAATATCCATAATTGTAATAAGTATATGGGAAATACATTTATTGAATTGACTTTTGGCAAAATAATGTCTGTACTTACATTTTTAATCAAAATCAATTTAAGAAGAAAATAAATAGTAATATTTAAACATGTCAAATTATCTTCTTTTACTATAAAAATACATGAATGGCTTTATCGCAACAAATTGTAACATATCACGCAATCTATTATAAAATGGGTAAATACTATCTTTTAATTATCAAATAATACGATTCACTTCATATTACTTAAACTATTAATTTTATTATAATTATAAGAATGAATATCTATGTAATTAAACAATCTCAGGATTTCTCTATGAATTAACCGAATTCTATTCTCTAGGTTTTCGGAACCTTTTCTTCTTACGTTGTTCTTTCAAAAGGAATAGGATTCTTCCATTTTCCAACTTTAGTTTGCGAATACTTTTTGCAGTATCCCCACCAGGTCCTCTCCTCACAAACTTGACCATTCTCAAGCACAAAACAAGGTGATGCCAATTGATTAAAAAACATTTCTCCTACCATAATTGCTGTTTCACTTCCCTCCATTTGTAAACAGTTTCGAAAGGCTTCGTCGCAATGACAATGACTCACTGTGTGAAAACGAGAGTTAAAGAGTCCATATCGAGATTCCAATTTGAGGATCCAGAGTGGACATTGATCGTGTATACGACAACATCGATCAACGAAAGGACTAATGCCTAGTCGAGCCTTATCTGGAGCAGAATTTCCTAGTCCGCACCAGTATGTGCCAGGAAATATTCCATAGGGTGAGGAAGAGGATGTAGCTTGCTTTGGAAAAGTGTAAAAGAACAGAAAGAAGCAAAGAAGTGAGAATTGAGAGCTGTTCATCATGGTGTTGTGTGGGTGTATATAGCTTAACTGATGATTGAGCAGAGAGAAGAACGAATATATATTGTATGTTGTGTCTGAGTAATCAGATTTAATATATATACTAATATCATGTACATAGAAGAGAGAGCATTAATTCAGAAGCGATGGAAAGCGGAAGAATATTTCATTCTCACGCGTGCATGCTATTAATGGACTTTATCATGATAATTTATTAACACCGCATGTGAAGGGGTCAATACTTAATAGAATGTTCTGTTTTCGGCTTGAAAATTTTTTTCTTGCATAAAGATTTTTTTTTAATATGGATAATAAAAAAAATAAGGACCTCTTAAGCCATATCTGGCGTAGTATAGCTTATTTTAATTCGAAAAGAATTTGGATTTTTGGAACGAAATTATTAATTTTTATACCTCTTGTACCGTCCCAAATATGGTGTTATAAGTCAAAAACTGTACACCATGTCCTTAAAGGGTCTAAGATGTTCTCGTTTCCCTTTGTTATCATAGATAAATTTCCTTCTTTTTATACAACAAACAACCATCTTCTGCTATAGTTACATTTTGCTATGTTATATAAGGACTAATGTTTTTGATATAAAATGGCTTGTACTACTCCCAAAATAGCCGTATATGCCTCAAACACAGCATAAGTTAGTTTTTTAATAGTTTGCAGCAGAAAAAAGCTATGTGCTGAGAATAAAAAATCTCAGCTCAAAAACGAGACAGTGTAACTAATACTTAAACGAAAATGAAGGAGTGCTGTGTTGTTTGATTTTGAAGTATGTTGATCAACGTCACATTCATTATATTGTGATATATATATTCTTCGAACTTAGAGAAAAATCTATTTTATAAGTCCTACATGTTTTTTTTCCATTTCTCTTCTAACCAGAACCGAATCTACATACAAGACTACATATTCAATTAATTATAAATAAATACACTCCTTTGAAGATAAATAATTAGATTGTATTTACATATTCATTCTCCAAAAAAGTATGTAGTATTTTCAAAGAAATCGTACGATAAATCACGCTATGCTTTCATTTTCTCTTATATCAAGAAAGTTTGTCCTTATTAATTTATAATAATACTATAATTTATTCGTTCAATAATAATTAATTATATTATTATGTATGACTATGTATAATGTTATTTCTAACTTAATAAACCATGGAAAACAATGCATGTTGTTCGGTATACTATAGTGGAACCCGGGTACTGACACATTTGAAACGGAAGCCCACAAATTTTTGAAACCCCCCCCCCTCAATTCATTATAAGAAAGGCATTAATAAAAGGGCACGTTGTATAAGTTGGTCTGCACTTTATACTTTATTTTTGTATCTCGAAATTGGAGTCAGCAACAGCAGATAGTTGAAATTTAATGATCGCAACCCTTTAATAATAAGGAAATAACTTTGCAAAGCGAAGAATATATTATTGGATTACAAGATCAAATTACTCAAATAAGTTTCCATGTAGGGTTAGACAATCATTGGAGTTTGTACTGTTTATTTCTATTTAAAAGTTCCTCTCTATGATATCTATCACGTTATCTTGTAATTATACTAGAATGATTCGTAGAAAAAGTTACAGTGCTTCTCCTCTGGCCTCATTTTTTAGTCTACAGATCCAGTCCGAGCCCCCCCAACTCACAACCTCCTCCACATAAATAACTTTCATTTCCTTTTATGATCCTCTAAAGTGCTTATTGTCCGAATATCTCTAAAAAGTGGATATCCATCTTTTTATAAGCCAATAATGTATTCTTTGCATTGCAAATTTATGTCTTCATTATTAAAAGGTGGGATAGTTTAAATTTAAACTGTCCGCTGTCTCAGTCTTCCATTACGAGATAGAAAGATAAAGTATGAGGTGTGGGTAAACTTATTCAACATTACCCTATTAAAATTTTTATTTCATAAAAAGATTTTGGAATTTCGGAGCTTTCCCCTACACATTGTACATTAAGTATTATATTTTTATTGGACAGTCTTATGGTAGTTTACAATAATTGAATATTTACCCTACGTGTTCCATACATAGAATATTCGTTACGTAGGAGTAACTGTTCTTTTTTGGCCGGGCTATCTATGAACTTTTATATATTCATGAAATGAACGATGTTTTGTGGGTCAACTAGTTGAAGATTGACTTAAAATAAAACTAAATTTTTTAATTAAAACTTAACAAAACTTCAAAAAAAACTAAAAATTTATAAACATTTTATTTCTAAATTTTATTAATTATAACTTTTTTTTTAAACCTAAACGAACACTTTGTTCTCCTTTCCTGGAATTCAAAATATAGTCTCCCTAAAAAGGCTATAACTTTGTATAATTCAATGTCTAATAGATTATTTTGAGTATATATTATTGGTTTTTATAAGCACTTAATGTATTCAATTTGTCCAATTTACATATAAAGTGTTACTCTTAAGTTCCTAATAGATGCAGAGTAGTAATTTTTTTAGTCTTGTGGAAGAACTTTTTCCACTAAAAAATCTTATTAAAATACCTTTCACTAATTAATGTAAAGATTTAAATAAAAAAATATGTCGTATACAAATGTAGAACATACCCATGGCTTACCAACACAATAAAATCTAGCCTATGAAATTATTTGTCAATACATCCCACTCTAATTACATACTGAAAAACTATCAACCCCTCCCTCCCCCCCCCCAAGCAATTCAGACTTCTATTATGTAGGAACTTTTAAGTCAGTATAACATAATTTTTTTAAACAAATTATCCGTTTGAAACACGTCCTATAGATATGAAAAATCAACTTCAGACAATAACATTAGTCTCAAGACAAGTTTTAGTGTGAGCCAGGCATAAAGCTAAGTCAGTCTTCCAACTACTGAAACAACAGTTGAATTACTCACAAGTTCAACTCTTATTCACAACGTCTTCAACAAATCTAAATAAAGCGAACTAATATATTAATCGAAAACAAATAAAAGAAAATAGTACTATTTCGAGTACTCATGGGAGAAGTTATTTCCTTAGAATGTTCCAGTGTATTTACCATTAAATGAAAACAATTATCCATTTAATCTAATTAATCATTAAATTACAGTTATTTTCCATTCAAAATCTAATGTAAATCAATATAAAAACCATACACTTTTATGGTTGATTTATAATTGGCAGGCGATAAGATATTAATATCATTGTTTGGTTGATAAAATTATATCAATTTCATCATTCATAAATACTTGTACTACATGAATACAACTTTAGAGCTCAGCGCTATTATTCCATATGGAATTAATTGAATCCATAAAGCCGAGTTAGGGACTACTTGAACTGGAGACGTACAACTCGGGTTGACCCCATAATATGAAGACTTGCGACTCGACTTAACCACACAATCAATGGCTTACGATTCAACTTGAAAACTTCTTCCCCTCGGAAACATTTTCTGTGGATCAAAAACTCAAATATTTAACCAATTTGGGCTTGCATCTAGAGGAAGCCAGTCTTCAGTTTCAAATAAAATGATATTTTTTTTAAAACAGGCATATTATAAACTTGTGCAATGTGTAAAAATTGTACAAATTAAATAATAAGATTCCCATTATATAAATCAACATTCTTAACTGGCTCGAATTAAGAAAATGTCTACCTCTTGTAGACACAATCTTAAAAAAAAAAAAAAAAAAAACCAAGACCCAAGACTCAATACTATTTCTCAATTTCTCAAAAGCTATTTTATACTGAACACAAGAAAAGTCTTGATGGATCCTGTGTAATAATCATGTACATATGAGCATAAGAGAAATGATCAGACTCAAGCTAAATTTGATTAAAACTATTGAAAGATTTGGATTTGTGAGCAAGGACTTCAAACTCGACTTGAACTTGCAGTATAAGGACTTTTTCCGAACTCTGTTTTTAAGTATCTGACATTACATCTTAATCCTTATTTCGAGTAATCCTTGATATTATAGAACTACGAAATAGACATAATTTACATTAAGAAACATTTTCTTATTCAGTAAAAATTATTGTTTCAAATAAATAAAATTAAGACATACATAGAAACAGACAAATCGTTTTTATCGAGTTGAATATTTATTTAATATGTAAAATATTAGGACCATATTCATCCTTAAAAAGTTACCAGTTCTTGAAAAGCACACTTTACAAGACAATAATTTCAATATAACAATTGAATATTTGTTTAGTAAAAATTCAAGTATAAGTTTATAAGAACTTACATATTCGGAGAGACAACATAAAGGAGAATAGTTTACCCATATTTTTATTTAGGCTTAATTAAAGTATTTATTATTCTTATCGATATTTGATTTTTGTACCTTCAACCAAAACTATAGAACAAAGTGGCAAAACGCAGTTGTTCGGTTCAGGAGATTTCATTGACTCCGTAAAAACTATACCCCTGCAAAATTTTGCTTTTTAGGTATCACAAATGATGTTACTTTATCATTTTACCTCGTAATGTAGGCAAAGAATAATCTTTACAAAATTCCCCAAGTTAATTCAATTAAAAAAGAGGGAATTCAAACAAAATGTGTAGCTGGTTATAAAGTAATATTTGTAGCCTCTCAACGCCCCTAGCGGACAAAAAAGCTGTCGAGTAGACAATCATATACTTAGAGAAATATTGATCACATGGTCTTCGTTTCGCAACTTACTTTCCCTCCGACTGAGATAGCCGAGATGGTTTGCTGATAACGTCACTGGGAAATTAGGATTTTTGGATTCCTTATTATAATTTAGCAAAATTTCCAATAACAATAATGAAAAGTTTATCCTTAATTTGCCTAATTAATACAGTTTTTTATTTAATTATCTCTCTCAAACAAGAATTGCCACATCAAATGAAAACAGTAATCAAAATCAAAAATCAATGGGTTCATAATTAGATCACGTTTAAATAGATTGTAAATAATTAATTAATAAATATAAATAAATTGGCTCGTGCTCAGTTGCTAACTAAAATATTTGATATTATTTAAACTAATTAGACGTAAGTAGACATTGGTTAAAAATAGCAATTTGCACTGTTTTACAAAATTTACATACACATGTTCGACTGTAAGAAAATAGAATTCTTTATTGCTAGTCACATTATGTTTTTGCAAATACATATAACTAAATAATATTCTTGGATACATAATAATAGAATAAATTAGAGAAATGTACTTTTAATTGCCTCATTTTTCTTTTTTCATGAGAAAATGATGCAATTAATTGCATAATTAGTATTCAAATTAATCAATTAATTTAAGATCCACTGTTTTGTAATACTTCGACGATAGCAACTGTGTAGATAATATTGATTCCTACTGACTTGACACACTTTATAAAAAAGATGTATAATGTTTTCGTTAAAAATTAATTAAATTTTTCTTAAATTCTTTACAATTGAGGCACTTGTGCTATTTTGTTCACTAAACCTGTTATTTTTAAATGAATACTCATTGAATTTACATTGTTAATTTTTCCAAAATTAAATTTAGATTTAATATCATTCTACGGTTTCCTTTCTAACAACAATGAAAAAACTGATATTAATAACTTATAATTTATTCATTGGATTTGAATTAATAATTATTTACTCGATATAAATAGTGGTCACAATTATCCTCCCAAAAAAAATATAACAGATAATGGTTTGTATTAATTGTATATAGATTAAAATACCCTCCTTGCTGTTGTTTTTTTCTAAATATACAGGGTGGGGATTTTTATCTGGAAAATTTAAAGATAAGTATATTACAATTTTTTTTTATTTTAAATAATTCAGTTATTTGCAAATATTTAGCTCTCCCATGTAGGGCTATAGTGAATTCAATAACATAAACCTAGCACCTTCTGATTCAACAATTAAAATTTTAACATGGCAACCGATCTTTTATCATTAACTTAAGCTTTTTAGTATTATTATCAATGTAGTTATTTTTGTCATTGAGCATACACCCATCAAGGAGGCACAAAATAATGGTCAGACATCTTTCGTATTCCATGGAAATCTCAAAAAATTTGTATTTTTCTTAAACAGTTTTGTCAGCTAAATCTGATGAGGCCATTCTTGTAAACATAGATTTCAGGTTTGCCAAGATATTGAGGTCTAAACTTGTTCTGGATTTAAAATCCCCAAACTATTTTACTTCAAATTGAACTGTCATTCAGGACAACGATTGAAATATAGATTTGGAAAAGGGAATATTCTTCTTTATAGGTTTGTTTGAAAATCAGTCTGCCAATGAGGATCGTTAAAATTAATTATGATAATAACGATTCTTAGATTAAACCATAACGTCATTATGTTATTGTTTCTCTCTTTATATGATGTGACTACGTTTTGAGTGTAGATGAATACAATGGCTTAAATTTATAAATAACGCATACTCTAAACTTGGTTGTAACATACAGGTTAAGAACAATTTTGGAAGGAAGAAAGGTTGTGTTTTTTTTAAAATTATTTTCTTCATTCGAGATCATTATATTTCCTTACTAATGTACTAAATTCAAAGTGTACTATATTCATCATAGTGTATACTATATTCAAAGAACTCATAATCATCACAATAAATGTATATATATTTACCGAATACTATTTAATTAATTATTAGAATTCAATGCTTCGGTTGTCTCCCTTGCTAGCAAATTTAAGTGCTACATAGAAATTCTTTAAAAAAACAATTGTTATAATTTAAGGCTATTTGAAAAAGTATTTATTATATTTTAATGTTTCCAAACATTTATATTTCTAGACTAAATCAAATTTAGTTAAAAAGTATTACTTTGAAAAGCTTGTATGTATATTGTCGGGTTTTTTTGGGTTTTTTTTTTTGTCAATGCCTTATTAGCGGGAAAAGTTAGGGTGAAAAGGCCAACTCCATGTACATACTCCCAATTAAAAATATGAATACTCTATTTTAAACTCTACAACCCACCCTAAAACGGACACTGGATTCACAAAATTATTTTCTTTTTACGAGTATTCTTACCCGTTACTGCAAATGATCCAATATGATATTCAGATCCGTACCCCTAAACCATTTTTTTTTAAATAGTTATCTATACCCGATACATTTCTATTTTGTATTATTATTATTATGTGTTCCCACTTTGTCACTGTTGTACTATTGTCCTAGATTGACCAATGTCTCATTTAATGTGTTTTCATTTTTCTGAACAACCTGGCAGAGATGCCTCGTCACTGACTTGCAGCTAGTACGCTCAACTTCTTCCGGAATATTTTGACCTCTTGGCCTCTGCCGCTCCCGTCAGAGAGTCTTTGCTGACCCTGTAATCTACATTTTCATTCCTGTAAGCCATATTCTACATTACAAAGTCAAAGAGATTAAGAGCAAGTAAAGAAGAAGGCCAGAAGACAGAGTATTAAAGCATAACACGAACTGCTGTATTTCGGACTGTAATTTTATGTAAACTCCTATTAATATGTGGGATATTATCTACTCATACCCTAACAATGGTAGAAACCATTGCTTTGCAAATATTTTTTGTTATTAAACTCCAAGTGTGTATTACAACCCTGAGTAACTCTCTATATAAGGATTTGTGCTAATTAAATCCAAAGATAAACTTTAATTCCTCTAGAGTCATTTGAAAGGAAATGGTTTTTTTGCATGGACGAATTCGTTAATTAAAAAGTAAGAATACATATATCAGATATAAGGAATGAAGTTATAATAAAGACATCTGCTTCTCTTAGATATTTGTAGATTTTGGAAAGATAATAGTCAATTTACTTGAGTGATATATCATTTTTTTTAAATATATTTGTCATATTTAATTGTAATTAAATGATATAATTGACAATTTAAAATACTCTTAATTAAGTAATATTCCTCAGTTAGGGGACAGCATATTATCTTGTATAATTTATCATCATGTCGTATTGGACTTAGTACTCCTTCTCATACAATTTAAAGTTCAACTCATGCGTCACAAAAAAAAATAGACTTAAAAAAATATAATGAAACATATACAATTTACATATTGTCATTACGCTCTTGCATAGAGTTGGAATCTGACGAATCGCAATGAATGATGTATATACATATGCACATACATACTACGTCATCTAGTGTACGATAAATATTAAAGCTCATGGGCGCCTGAACCAATTTAAATGAGGAGGGGGACAGTTTTTTACGAGGGACGTCATACATATATAGATGGCAACCTTTGTGAAAGAAATACATAAAAGTATGATGATTTGCAAATAGTTAAGCCATATAGTTTAGCTTATAAAACGGGAATTTTTCAATGATGACGTCACTGTTTTTATTTTTCTTATATAAAGACCTTCATACGTATAATAATCGGCGATCCCAACACGGGAAATGTTATTTAACTCTAAGTAACTAAGATGGGGTGATAAAATGTTTGCCGAACAACTTATTTCCTTTAGCTGACGTTTAAATTATTTGAATTTTAGATCTATAAAAATAGATATTGTAGGTTGTTGGTTTGGTGATCGTTACTTATTGAGTCCGAAATTTGTCAGAATCCATGGAAATCAAATGCTGTACAATTTCAGTCCAACCTATCCTTTTTACGAATAATACTACAATTTTATAATCCATAATTATGTTATTCTTGTTTTTAGCTCATTTTTGGGGAGTTAATATAATATGAAAAATTCGCATTTTGTTGGACATCAATATAAATCTATGTGCAGAAAATACATACACAAACATTGATTGAGACACTCTGACCCAATTTATTATTATTTTTAGATTCGAAAAACTCAAATCCCAAACATATTTTGATTGCTTGAATGTCCTTGGGTTGTTGTCTATAAATTATATGTTTTCATGCATACATATATGTAGATCATCTTACAAGAAATTTAAAGTCAAATTTATGTCACATAAAAGTTGTATCTGGTACAATCAGATTGTACAAGTTGGAAACAAAAAATGAGATAAAACATTATAAATGAAGAATATAAAGTCCTTGTGATTAGCATAATGCAATGTCTGATTTATTAATTGGGTAATTATTTTTGACTTTTGTTCTAGAAACTACTAATTGAAGCGTATTCTCCGACACATCAGACAACTCAAGGGTCGACTAATAAATTAGGTATATTAAAAGATCCAAAATTAAATGATAGTATAATCGGTATTAAAATTAACTAATGATTAAATTTATTTGACGTACAAATTGTAAACTATATTATCTGCTTGTACATGTTGCAATTTGTACAAAACATGCGAGTAGGTTTATGTTTTCAATCAACACACTGTTGTACGTACATCATTTATAATGCTTATAACTGGGGAAAAGATTTTTGAAAAGCACCAGGAGAAAGTGTGGGCATGACACAATATATTACTGAATTAAGACCCTTTATATGATTTTGGATGGAAAAAATGAATTACTGCTATATAGAACATCAATGCAAGGAAAATTATAATTATATTAAAATATATATAATTAGACCAGTCCAATTTGCAGTTTTTTTGGAAATGTTGAGATGTCATAGGCTTAAAATATGCATTTGGGTAAAAATAGATGAATCACACATTTGTAACAATTTAAAAAAAGTTTTAGAGGTCGCGCAACCAACTTAAAGTTTTGAAAATTGACGTTTTTTCTAAAATTTTGTTTTCTTCTTTTATTATCTTTCAACCATTGGCAGACATGATTAAATCTTTTTTATTATTTGGTTTACATAATGAAATAGCCTTTATAAAATATTTATACTATTTTGTTCTTAAATTGGTTTTTTTGGATTTTAAACGGAATAGTAGTGAAGGGCTTTTTTTAACCTAACAGCGCGCATTATCGATCTTTTTTTTTCTTAATTAAACGGTGATATTGTCGAATCTTTTCTGTTAAAAATGAACAATATTATCAGAGGGACTTTGAACCTTCATTAAAGGTTTGTTCACTAACCTCTTTTGTTACAGAAAGTCATTGAATTCGTTTAAAATATGCAAAAATGTATTTTATTAAATAATCTCCTATTTTTTTCGTGAACAATCAGTATAAAAAATTGACAAATTTAAATATTATGTACATACAATGAGTGTTGTTGATATTAAAAAAAATTAATAATCTTTCCTACTTAATGTACTTTTTTCGAATCGGGAAATCTCTTTCGATGGTATTGGACAACTTGTAATAAATATTGCTTCTGCTCTTCATCAGTAATTATTGAAGAGTTGAATTCTTTTATGAGAGCAACTCCTCTTTCAGCCAAACCATTAACACCTATTAAGTTGTTAATGATTGAACACGCAGCCTTATAATCTTGTCATGCATTCCAAGTTTCAGGGTCAGTTTGAAGGAAATTATTTGTTATATCCAAACATGTAAAAAAGTTAATGGTATTTTTTGAAATAAAATTTGATATGGATATATTTTTCATGTTTATTATTACTCACTTTGGTGTATTTGATGAATTAATGGGCCTTTCCCAATTGTTAATTGCTTTAATCATATTTGCTTTTTCTTGAAATGACACTTTTGGGTCAAAAAATGCCAAGGCTACATTATGATCGTTTAAATACCACAGATGCCATGAAATTTTTTTTTGTTGCAGCTTCTAAAATTTTTGGATTTGTATTTTCAAAAAATTTCAAGCTTAAGAGAAATTCAAGATCATGACGTGGATCAAATATAACATGAGGAGCTGTGAACCAAGCTCTGATATATATTTTCTCGATAAAAATAGAAATATTGCGAATTCCTCTAATTTCCTTAGCAGTGAGCTTGAATTGATTTTGAAAAAAAATAAATCTGGAGAGCTTACAATGCCTTGCTCATCCAACGAGCATGATGCATAGCTCCTGATGCAATAAAGTGTATACCTCGAGGAGGAATACCTCCAAGAAAAATGATAGCAAGTTCTAACAACTCTTTATAGGATTTTTTTATTTGAAAACTATGGAGTTGTCTCTTAACAAAGTCAATTATACTATTATTAATATCTGAAATGACCGTCATGACCGTCTTAAAGTCTTTTTCTCGATTTTTTCCCACTCCTTCTGAAACCTTTTAAAAACTTGAATATCAGAACCAGATGATGGGCCCATACAAATGGAGAAAACACTTGCTAAAACCAATTCAAATACATGATGTCGACAGGGTAAGTATATAAGATTTCTTTTCAATTTTGATTCAAGTAATGCACATACACCATTGATTTTCCCAGTGTTACTTGCTGTTGTATCAAAACATAGAGCTCTCACCAAATGTTTGACATTCCAATCCTCTAGCAACTGATAAATAGCTTTTGCCTGGGCCTCGCCAGTTCCAGAGGACAACTTAAGAACACCCAGAAGTTGACTAGTACCGAATCCAGTTAAAATTACAGGTACACGATCGACCATTTTTCTCTTTCGATAATTTGCCATCCCAATGCAAAGTTAAAGGAGATTGAGGACAAAAATTGTCTTTCAAGTTACTGTATATTTTATCTCTCTCATGTATCCTTCCCCTCCGTATCGATGATCTGCTTATATTGTTTAAATTGAACTGCTATTAATATTTTAAGTCGTAATATGACACATAAAAAATGAAATAATTGTGCGATTAAAAGGATAATATGCGAAAGTACTCTTTCAGCTAATGACATAGTTATTTATTAATAATCCTATGCAAATTTGCAAATAATGAAGGTTCATAGTCCCTCTGATCATATTGTTCATTTTTAACAGTAAAGATTCGACAATATTACCGTTTAATTTTTTTTTAAAAAGATCGATAATGCGCGCTGTAAGTTATAGGTTAAAACAAGTCATTCACAACTATTCCGTTTAAAATCCAAAAAAACTAATTTAAGAACAAAATAGTATAAATATTTTATAAAGGTTATTTCATTATGTAAACGAAATTATAAAAAAGATTTAATCATGTCTGCCAATGGTTGAAAGATAATAAAAGAAGAAAACAAAATTTTAGAAAAAACGTCAATTTTCAATACTTTAAGTTGGTTGCGCGACCTCTAAAACTTTTTTTAAATTGTTACAAATGTGTCATTCATCTATTTTTACCCAAATGCATATTTTAAGCCTATGACGTCTCAACATTTCCAAAAAAAGTTCAAATTGGACCAGTCTAATATATATTTATATTATTAAGTGGTTTTTTTTTAAATACGGTTAAATCAAGCGGCAATTGTTCTATTAAAGATGAATGTCATATGTACACTATTATAAAATTAGTCTAGTAATTCGTAATAAAATTAGAAAAATAATACCATATTACGCAATTGAGTTCAAAATCCTCCAACGTAATTATTATTTATATTCAATAATAATATGTGTCGACACATTTCATAACACATACGCAGAGCTTTCAAGTTTTGAAATCTGTTCGACATTAGATTTTTAATTTAACTACGTAACGTACTCCTTGTTACGCCGTCATTTAAAGGTACTCTCAAGTTTTGAATCTCATTCCCATAAATGAAGAATAATAAATGCAAACAACAATATCCTGAATTGACGTCAGATTTAATGTAAAAAGGTACTTGGTCTTATTTTGAGCCTTTTATGAAGAGTTTAAGTGCTTTCCATTTGGAACATAGTGGGTTCAAACAAGATAATTTGAGCCTTTTTGATTAAAAAATTCAATGTGATTGATTAGACATGCGGGAGACTTGATATCCCTGCATGAGAGAATTAGACTAATTATTATAAATTCACTATATCTTTGGATACAATTTTAAATCCTACTTTTATTTTTAATTAGAAATAAATTTATGAAACTCAAGATAATTCATAAATGACGTGCCGCACTTTTTTTTTTAGGGATTTTTCTTTGCTTTTCATTATCATTTTCCAGAAAAGTGTTTTTTATGGCAAATGTTTTTTTTTCTAATGAAAGCTAATTTTAAAATGATATGAAAAAGTTTGACACAATTAATGAAGATGGAAGGAAGTAGGTGCATATCATGTTGACATATTGATAAATGTATCATTAAATTACTAGGAGTATTAACTAATTCATTTGAAATTACATTACGGAGTCATTTATCCAGAAAAAAAGTCGATTAATATTACTCAAAATACTCCTCACTTTTAATATCACTTCTTTATATGCAACTTCTTTTCTTTTTTTTTTTGCTCTTTCAAGCAGATAGTTATAGTTGCTGCTAGGCTACAGATTTACTATTAACTCCTAAATTATCTTACTTGCCCCACAAATAATAAAGGACTTCTTTTAAAACAATATTTTTAATACATCCATCTTGCATTAAGATATATGAACCCTTTTTAAAAGCAACTCTTTAACATCCAACGTATAAATAACCCTTACACTTTTTTAAATCTGAAGTACTGAGTTTTAGCTACATACGCTCATTGTCGTAATTTGTTATTAATTAGATGAAGTAGTCATGCAGTCAGAGGATATTAAGTGCACGCTAAAAAATGAGTCCTCCGCCGGCAAACAGACATATAGACTTTGTATTATGAATATAGTTCACTATGAAAATGATTAACTATTTCGATATTTTTATAAAAAGATCAACTTGAAATCATTGTTACATACATTTACAGTGCAACTGGAATATCAGCTCTATGTTACATGATTTTGGAGGAGAAAATGAATTACTACTATAAAGGGGTGTGAACCTTCAATATTTAATTGAACTGCAGGAAAAATATTAAAGTTATATTCATATACATTAATATTTTATTTTATTATTCATTTTAAAACCGGTTTTACCAAAGATAGGCTGGGAATGCATTGCAACACGACGATCTATTTAAGAATGAAAAAAAAAGAGAAAAAAAAGAGCAAATGCACCAACCGTTTATCATTTTCTAATGGATAAACTGTGTTTTCCACTGCAAAAACCATATCCATAGGGATAGGTTCCTTACGGCTATAAAAAATTCCAAAGATATCAAAATACAATGCGCCAAAATAAATTAGAGTATAATTCATTTCTTGATTTCTCTAATATCTCAGCGCAGTCAACCAAAGATTCATAACGGAAGAATAGATCATATCCAACCATATTAAGTTACTGTAGTTTTCAAGAAAGTATTTATCTATTTTCCAAAGACTACTATGATAATATTTTTGAGGACAATACATACCATGCTTAAAAATGTAGATAAAATTATGAAGAGGGAAGATTTAAGAGATACTATTACAGGGTGTTAAGATCAAATCGGCAGATTTTTCAAAAAGCTTTAAATTGTCACTGAAACTCTCCAATTCGGCGGATTTACTTAAAAATTAGATTGAATTGTACATATAAATGTTAAAAAGAGCTCATTTGATTTATTTGCCTTCAGAATGAATAACTACCTAGATCCCAGGCTGTAAGGCTAAGCAGGCTTTGGCGAGTAAATTCCTTGACATCATGGTCATTGATGGAGGTAATGAGAGAATCCTTAATACCATGAGATGTTCAATTTGTTTTAGATTGAACGTAGGTGCAGACAAAAAATGTCATCGGATTAAGATCCGGACTGCTGGAGGGGCCATATTTCCTTACGAATGAAGTCAACAACATGAACGACCTGTCTAACTAATGACAAGGTGTTGAATCTTGTTTCCAGACCCGAAGCTTTAGAATTGGGACGCCAATCACATTTGAGACCTCCCTATTTGAAATTTCCATGTTGTTGTGGTCAAAAATCATCGTCACGGCACAATGCCATTCCTCCTTTGTAAATTCAATCTTTTTGATATCTGAGGCAGCCGTCGCCATGATCCCCAAAACTTCACTAAATTTTTTTGATATAACCAAGTTTTGTCTTGTAAAAAATTTCCGCTAATTTGATTTTAACGCCTTATATATATATATAGGAATCGTAACCTAATTTTTGAATGTTGAATTAAATGAGGAGTTCATATCGGGAATAAGCGCCTATAGGTATATTATTATAACTTATAAGCTATTCATTAGAATGAGGAAAAAAGGAGAAAAAGACTATTAATTTTCTTTTGGCATATTTTTATTGAAATGATGAGGGTATCAAATCGTACAAATATGTTGACACTTTGATCTTTTAAGTATATTGAATAAATTCTACATTAAATGCACTTTGATTACTTGTAATTAATACACCATTTATTTTGTCTTATTAATATGAAAATATGACCAGGATTGTTATATATTACCGTCAAGGGCCATGTACAAATTATTTCAGCATTTTTTTATCCCTCCAACTCACCAATGTTCACATTAGATACACATAATGTGCATACTTTGCGTTTAACGCTTGTTTTTGACACTTAAAGCCCCCTCCTACCTGTGTACGTACTTTGTACAGAGCCCATTATATTAAGTTTTAGGTATTTTTGAGGTTTCGTTAATAATTTCAAGCTGGAGCCTAGAGTCGATATATTTATTATGTAAAACCTAAAAAAAATTATAATATTTATATTAAATACTGCTTGATTCAAAAGAAAAAAGTGAGGTTTAAAGTCAATCAAATATCAAAATATAGAAAATCCATATGAAAAGGCTAGATTTTTTACAATTATGTTTGTTTTGGATCGATAGAAAGTATGTTATCTTCACAAATTTAATAGTAAATTTATAAAGGCTGTTTACCACATCTAGAGTAACTATACAGTGTACATGTATAAATATATAAACCATTTACTTTTAGGAACTTTACTTATTATAATCTTCAAACTTCAACCACTCTGACTTTGAATGTGTCTTGGTTGTAGAAGTAAAAATTAATAACGTGACATTTTCTCTTCCAAATGGGATAATCATTTTAAGTCAAAGAACATCTTTAGCAACTAGTAGAGTCGTTGGGGTTTGAAGATTATAAATAAATTCAAATAAACTGTTCCCTCTAGTTTAACTCCAGGTCCATAAAATATGAATTATGATTTATAAAAGTAATTGTTGTCAATTTGGAGTAGCAGCTTCCTTCTTCCATAGAACTATTTTCCATAATTTTTACTTTCTATATTGCTCTATCATATATCTATGTAAATTATATTACTCTCTACAAAGGTGATGTTGTTGACCTCTCAATATAGTTTTCTTGCAAGTTTGGGGACACCTTACGCTTCCTGCAACACAAATTGAGGTTTTACAAAGGTATTTGTAAACTTCTTGTGCTTTGAAAAGTTGCCACAGGAACATAATTCTGCTTTAAAATGGCAATTTAACCCTTTCATACACTGTGTGCACCCACAAGACCCTGACACAGGTCCTCACTTTCTGACTATGATCACCGAAATTGAGTATGGCCTGAAGACTTTTCTTCCATTTATATACTTCTGGAAGGAATCTATTTCTATCATTGTTGAGCATTTGGTCAGGAAAAATGTAATTATTCCATTGTGAAGTCATTAAAATATGAACACTTTGAATTTTAAACTTCAACAAGATATAATTTATTAATTAACAATAGAATTTTAGCAAAAATAATAGTATATGTAACCTTCTTCCTCTACAACGTTTTGGACTTGCTAACTGCGTAGACCTTGGTCTTGGAGAGGCCCAACGCCTTGGAGTACGTGAATAGAAATTCGTCAATCACGTTCAAGTGTCATTTTCTCGATTTGTACGTAAGCTAGAAAGCTGAGGTTTGTTTTGTCTTGTAACGAATTGTTTATGCTTTTATATATCGAAATATGAATTAATGTCAATCACTCAACCTCTATTGAATTAGTAAGTGTTCAAATTTCAATGGACACCCGGTCGGCTTAGAAAAAATATTAACACGTTTGGGACATTGATGTTGAGATATTGTCAGGGGTATGAATAATTTGGAGTATTGTTGTTATTCTTGGACAAATATAACAAACTTGACAAAATGCATTTGTTCTGTCACGAAAAATAAAAATGGTATGAATAATTTTTAGGAGAAGAGTTATTACATGTTTTTGACCATGTAATTTTGGAAAGAGATTGAGGTGGTCCCAGGATTGTAGCTCCAAGACTAGCTCATATATTTGTTGACTTTTTTGAATAGTAGACAGTTTTCTTTTGTTAACTAGGATAGAATAGAAATAAGGGGGGTATTAGTGATTTATTTTTACGATGGAATGGGGCAATATGTACTACATGTTTCAATATTAATTCAACAGTGTACCGTTTTAAATGTACTAACATCTCAGTAACACTATATTACTGGTACAGGACTAGTAGCTATTATCATTCTAAAAATATAGATAGTTTTAAATAAAAATAAGATTATATTTCAGTTAAAAGATCATTTCAAAAACTGATTTATCACAAAATGCAGAAGAAATATATAGAACATTTCATTTAGTAGTAGCTTCTATAACATTACCAATGGGATAATATTATACAGAATAATTAATTAAAGGAATAAATTACTTTTTGGATTCACCAAATATACATCTCAAAATACTAATGGTGTCAAAGATATGATTATAAGACATATCTCTACATACTATTTAAGGTCAAATGAAGTGGTATTCGAAGAATTTCTTTCATATCTCTATGAAAAATTAATATGTGTAATGTGTATAGAATAATGTTTGCTATAAAACATTAAAAGCCATGACGTGTATTGAGTATTTAATATTGTAATTAATATTACTATATATGTATTAAACATCGATGGAATATTCAACTTATATTTTCCTCATCACAAGCACAATAAATTTTTCCTTTTAATATTGTTCATCATTTTTTATTGCAACTTGTACAATTTCGCTTATAAAAACAAATTACAAATTGTACAAAGTTCCAACTTGTATAATCAAATTGTACAAGTTGCACAAGGTACTTCTGATAAGGATAATGTAAACATTTAATATTTCAAGTATAATCGATATGTTATTGTTGTTATTATTTTTTATTTTACTATTTTGATAAAAAATAGTAATTACTAATTGCTAGTTTCCATCTATTGTTGGAAATTAGAATGACGGATGTTTGAATTAAGAAAAGCTTAATGAGACGTAGAAATTGTAACTTGAACAATCTATTTAGACAAGTTACAATTTGTTCAGGAATTGTAACTTGCATACAATATATGCACAAGTATGAGAAAGAAAAAAAGTACCTTGATTTAGCTGCAAAATATTAGAAATTGAATATTTTATATTTCTTACCAGGGATAAGTCAAAGGGATTCTGACGATGATTGCTGCAAGTTTCATCCTATTTAGTTTAAAAATTTCAAGCCAAAAAGTTATTAACAAGAAATAAAGTATTACAAGTATATGTTAAAATGTGTAACAATTTCTTGAATAAAAGACTAAAAACATGTAAAATTAAAGTCTTCCATGTAGCAACACTTACTCCATCTATCATCATTCAAAATTATTTATTTGTGTTTCTTCTTCACCTTTTTCCTCAGCTTAAGTACACCGGTAAAAAAACGGTTCGAATTCATTGTAATAAGAAACAACAATTATTTCAGATTAATTACTCAAATGCCATAATTTCATTATCAATTACAAAGGACTTCAGGTTGAAGTAAAGGAAGTCCTTAAATTATATCTCGAAGATACGTTTATGTATAAGGATGAAACTTCCCAGGGCGTAACTTCCGGTCACAAGCTTTAGCTACACACGCTAGTTGCTACATTGTTATTTCTTAGATCATTTCGTTATAAGATATTAAGTGGACACTCAAAAATGAGTTCTTCACAGAAAAATAGTCTTACATATAAAAACACTTTGCTTTATTAATATAGCTATACATTATGTATGTGATGTAGGCAAAGTAACTAAATAATATTAGATTATTAAGCAAATTCTCATAAAAACAATTAATACATATCCAAAATAAAGCAATGAAGTCAGTAATATCATAACTTTAGACAGTTTACTAACTACAAGGAAGCACTAGGAGGCCGTGTTTCCCAATGAAATTGAATATTTCGTATAATGGGGGCCTTCAGCTAAACATGTATTAGTATAGGGGTGCCTTGGCATAGAAAAGTTTGGGGACCACTGCCTTAGGAAACATTATAGTTATGATATGATAGGGCCCGACAAGCTTACTAGCGGACCTGGATCCATAATCTACTCCACCTCTTCCCTCTTTTATTTACGCCATCTTGAGCCTAAAATCACTTTTCTAGATCCATAAGAAGCCTTTAACTATTCGGAACTTAGATAAAACTGTATTTCCCTGGCGATGTAAAAAAAAAATAATTGGAAAACACTGTAATTGTACAAAAAAAAAAAATTAGATATTGATTATAGCTAATTTATTTTTTATAATATACCAGGGTCGTTTGAAAAGTCCACTAGATGGCACTACTTGCACATTTCGAGGTTATGTTCAGTTAGTAACATATCTTGGAAGAACACACACCAACTTTCAGTCAAATCGATATATTTCTTTCTGTTTGGTATTCGTTTAACTCGAGGAATCGGGCGGAAAGATTATGGCGACTGTCTTTTGGATTCACAAGGAATAATCTTCATCTTCTACTTGGAAATGAGTAAAACTATTGCAAGTGCATATAATTCATCGTTTTGGACCGTTTGAAAAACGAGCTGTAAGATAAAATCCCACGATTAGCCCACAAAAAGTCATTTTCCATCACATCAATGCACCACCTCAGACCTCAGCAGTCGTGGTCGCTAAATTAATAGAAATAGGTTCCCAACTTGAGATGTCCACAGCATTAGCAATTAGGAGCAACTTCACTGTTATCTCATCCATCACAATATTATAGATTTTATCAATGATTTCTCGAGTAGTAACCTCAACAGGGCGTTCAGAATGTTCAACTTCACTCGTAACAACATGGCTACTCCGAAAATTTTGAAACCACTTATAAACTGTTTAAACGAAGATGTAGTGTCACCATAATATTTAACAAGCTTCTTTTTAGTCTCTTGAGGTGTTTTGGCTTTCATAAAGTCATATTTAATCGACACACAAAATTATTTTCCTCCACTTCTTCGATTAAAACGAAAGGAAAACTGAAAGAAATATATCGATCTGGCTGAAAGTTATGCTGAGTTCGTCCAAGGGATGAAACCTCGATACGCACCAGCAGTGCCATCTTTCGGACTTTGCAAGGACTTTTGAAACGACCCTCGTATATTGTATTTTCTTTATAAATTTTATATAGAAAAAAATAATAAGAACCGGGACCGATAAGTAATATATTGCAGTGTCGGTTCGACTTTTTCGGTTCCGGTTCTAGCTATTAAAGAACCGGAACTGCTTTAATCGCTAGAACCGCTATACCGATAAGGGCACTCCCTTGATAATAATACGATAATATAAAAATGAACACTTACAACACAAGATTGGTCATAAAGAAGTGGAAATCACAGCTCCTGTCTGAATGATTATTTCCACAATAAAAATTGAAATCAAATCAGTATTAAAATTGACTTTTTATAACCAAATATTAAATATTTACGCTTCAAATGAGCTCCTTTAATGTAAAAACAATTAAATAATTGAGGCATTTTTCTTACAAACAAAATCCTTAATATATGGTGTTTTTTTAACCTTTAAATTCAAATTTTTTCTCACGATTTGATGATTGCATATAAAATAGGCATAAATTTATATTCAAAATAATAATAAAAATTCGGAAAAAATACATAACTTTTTTAAAAAAATATTGTTTGTTTTTTTTGTTTGTTTTTTGTTAAAGTTGGATCAAATCTTTCAAGAGGGTAAAATTTTTCAAAAAAAAATGTATCAAAAATTCTCGGATACCAGGTATGATATGCAAAAACTTATAACATATTCTTGATCAAGTCGTCAAGTACTACTATAATCAAATATGGAATCTATATAATATTTTTTTGTTGATTGGTGCTATCAATAGGGACTTATCACCTGCTTCTAAAGTTGGATCTTCCCAGGACTGTATTACTAATCAGTCTCCCTCCCCACTCATTCAGTCATTTTTATTTTATCGGTCCATTCTTTTTTAACATTGAACGTTCCTTTAGTCCTACTGTCCAACCCATCTTTTTTCTTCTTTATTATAATCTAATTAACATTTAAAGTTATAAAACAATTCAAAAACCATATGAATCTAAAATATAAGTATATTATTCACATACGTTGGCTTTTTCCCCTGACTTTTTATGTGAATACGATCGAATTTTCCAACTGTTGTTTTTTTCCTCTTACCACATCTCAAAAAAGGAGAATGGAAGATAAAAATAAAAAAAACAATGGAAGAGCACTTGCTGTTCTAAGCAATTACTTGTAGCGAAGATAATTTCAACTAACACAACACAATTCGTATCATACATGAATCCAATAGTAAAAATACATAATGTTTAAAAAACAAACAATAATAAAAACATTAACAATCTCAATCACCCCATTCCCATCGCATTAAATAAACTCAAAGGCTATTCCCGCTATTTTAAACTCGCCGAGAGCACACACCCGCTATTCCTGCTAAGGGTGGACACTGCAGAAACGTGCTGCAGAGATAAGAGCCTGCATATTACCTTCGACGCCAAACGGAGTCCCTCATTTGTTTTTTTGAAGCTGTACAGAAGCTCTCTGGATCAGAGTTTGTCCCTATTTTCTCTCTTACACTCCTCCCAACGTTTTCTATTATGCCGCTCAGAGACTCACATACCCGGGAAATTTGATAAGTTGTGTTCTATATTTTTCAAAGTCAATTTTGTGACTTAAACATATTTTTACTCTGTAATGAAAGGGTCGAATGATCTGTGAAGTGATTGATCCATTTTTTGAGAAATTATTTACCTATAAATATTACGAAATTACGATCAAAATGGACTGAAAACAATGTAATACTACAAAAAAAGTGATAAGAGAGAAAAATAATTACTGGTCCATTGGGGACGACGACCCGCGACTTTTTGCATTTATCACATGACGTTCTAACCAACTCAACCAATAAACCTAAGTTAATCTATTGTATAACTTTTAAAAATCAGCTAAAAATTAAGGTAATTAAAGAATGATTTTAGTGATTCTGAACATGATTGGGAAGCGTTTTATATGGCATTCACTATAGACATTGTTTATTATTGGATACAAAAGCGAAAACTACATTGTTTAAAGTTTTTTAGACATTGAAGTCAAATTAGTAGGAAACTTAAGCCATAACTAATGTTCCCTTATTTCCTTGTATTCAAAAGTTCATAGTATCAAGTTGAATTAATATTGTACGCATTTCTTTACATATTTATTGCTCAGTTTAACTTAATATACTTAATACTTTTTGACACTTGCTAAGATGTTATTGAAAAAAAATGTTATTTGCTGTGTTCTTTTTCATTTTTTTCCTTTATTGTAGATAAATATTAACAGATATTACAGAATAATATCATGTTAGTATTGAAGAAAATTCATAAGATTGAGAAGATTTTTTTTTTTTTTTTCATATGAACTGCATCAATAAAGTTTTAATTTTTATAAATCAAACCAACAACTTTGAATATTTCATACCATAGTTTAGTTTTTTTATCTATAATTATATGAAAAAATATTATAAATTTTATATTAGAATCATTTTCATGATTTTAACAATTTATGATTTTAGTTAATAAACATGATTTACTGGGACCACGTAATTTTAATAAAAAATAATTTTTTAAATTTTAATTAAAAATATATTCATATATTAGTTAGAGTAATATATTGAATGGAAATTGTGAAGATATTTTTAAAGAAGAAACTATTACAATGATTTATTACGTGTTTTCATTCCTTATTCTATTTCATCTATAATTTAAATTTGTTTCTTGGTAGTCATTTCCTGATAATGAGTACCAAAAATAATGATTGTGAAATCAACTAATAAACGACATGATGTCAAAAAGAGAGTACTAATCCTGTTATAATTTGATAAAAATTCGATGACAATGAAACTTTAACAACAAATGTTTTAATTGTTAAATACATAAGAAAACAACCAAAAAATTAAAAGAATTAGGCCACGGCTCATAAGGGGGTCGATCAGTTTTTGAGGAATGGTTTAACCATAAATATTATTACAATTGCTATTAAAATAGATTGAAAAAATGTAACGGAACAAAAAAAAATAAAAGAAACAAATTACATGTTGGCCCTTGGAGAATCAAACTCATGACTTTTACGTCATTAACAAAACGTTCTTTGAGTAAATAGACCTAGTTAGTATAAGAAGTATATCAAAAAAAAAATTAACCAAATATTTTTGAGCTTCTTCTAGAATACTTCTTTTGAAAATGATTGAAAAACATTTTAAATTACATTCATTACTAGACATTGATTATTGAATATGAAACCGAAGACTACAAAATTTGGCTTAGCTTGTTATAGTTATTTGTAGAAAAAATAGGAAACTTAACCCATGATTAATCCTATCTCAATAAAAATGTTATCCAGGTATAGTTCAATTTTTTTTTTTTTTTTTTCCGTTACATGAACTTTATGACGTCATAGTTAAGTATATAAGTTCTCCTCTACATCAGTAAAAAAAAAGGTAGAAGATTTTTTTTTGTGTCTTATTGTACCACTTTCTGACGAAATGTTATTAAATTTAGAAACATAATAATTCTTTGTCATGAAAAATAATATTTTGAGCAGAAAACAATGTACATTATAACTTTTAAAAGATTCTTTAATGATCACAAATATTAATTTTTTTATGCTAGTCTTTTTTACTTATAAGTGACTATTTCTAAGTAATAGTTGATATTTTTATAAATGTAAAAGCAACATAGCATTAAAGAAAGAAATTCAATTAAAATGTTAAAACATTATAAAATAATATTGGCCCATGGGGGGATCGAACCCGCGACTTTCGCGTTATTAGCACGACGCTCTAACCAACTGAGCTAATGGGCCAGTTATTAATGACTTGAATTTTGTAATAATTTATTTTATACTCTAATGTTTTTTGAGCTACTTAAAGAATGCATTTGATTAGGAAACATTGTAAACGACATCATTTATTACACATGTATTGTTCTTGAATATGAAAGCAAATACTACTAAAAAGGCATTTGTTTTGTATAGTTCTCATATATTTATGTAGACATAACATTTTCATTCATTTGCTTGTGTTCAAAAGTTCATATTATCAAGTTGAATTTACATATATTGTATGCATTTCTTAACTTATCTAAGATACAGTTTAATTTAACACATTACCGAGTGTCATATTATACTTATTGATATGACCTAGTATATTATTGAACAATATAATATTTGAATTATTTCCTTTCCTTTCAATTTCTTATTTCTTTCGTGGTAGTGCTTTAATAATAATGGATATTATAGAATAGTAGCAAGTTTATATTTAGTTAATTCATAAAATAGAGAATGACTGTCTTTTAATATTGCCTGCTTTTTTAATTTATTTTGGGACCATAAGTTTCAAAAAAGAGTATATGTTTTGCTTTCAGGACAGGGATGTTTGTATCTTGAAATTTATAAACCAATTTATTATTCTTATTTTTATGGTAAATAAAAAATTATATCTGAAAAGCTTGTTATAAAAATGTACATTTATTCCACATACTGAGTGGTAATTTTTCTATTGAAGGAATAAACAGTACAATTGTTAAATCCGTTTTTTAACATTTAATAATTAGTCTCGACCTTTGAGCTAGCATTTTTTTATTGGATATTTAATAATTCTGACGTGTCAACATAACAATAGGCTGGACTTTTTTTTTGTGATAATTGATCATAAAGTAAAATAATCTATTCAGTGCGGTTCTTTACATTATATTAACTTTTTTTTTAATTTGTTGGATGGAAGCCGCAGTTTTTAACTGCTTTATTACTTCTTACCAATATTCAATATATAATGTTGAACATAGAAATAAATTGGCTTTGATTGAAAAACCTGCGAATTTTAAGGTTATAATTTTAAATGAGGAGCATCATGAAAAAGTTCAAAGCCTTACTTACAACAAACCCAAGCCGACAAAAATCTTGTGAAGTAAAATAGCTAGAAAAAGAAAGATAATTTCTTCTTATTTATCTCAACCTAATTTTATGTTGACATGCCACAACTATTAAATATATATATATATTTTGATATTTCACCTTCGCTTGATTTTTGTAATAAATTATTTTTATATCAACTCACCACATTTGGAATTAGTTAATCATGCAAACCATAAAAGATGATTTCTCATTTTTCAAGAGATTCTAGGGGTATCACGGGAGCCCAAAATTGAGCTATCACGTATTCTGACCCATCGAAAGTTGCGAATGGTAAATAAAAATCCGTTTTACTATTTAAAAAATCCCGGAGAAGAAAAATTACCACCCACCCCCTTTTGTGTCGGGAAAAGTTTCTGTATGAAGTAAAAAAAAAGTTTTTGAAAGAAACTTTTTTTTCCTTTTTTTTTAAAAAGCTTTATGTGCTTTAAAAAATGATATAGCACGATATGTAATTTTTGTTAAAGTTAAATCCCTTACTTATGCAGCGAAATAAACGTTGCACACCCCCGGATTCAGTGCGATAATAGAAGAAAAAGATAAAAATTACAAATGAAAAGGAGAAAATTCTGCCAATATCTTATTTTTTTAAATCTATATAAGTTAGTACATAATAATGTGGATAATTACCCTTAATCTTTGCTATTTTTAAACATATTATATGTAAATATATACACTGGGTACTGAATCTTAGTTTTAAATTTCCTAAGTTTATTTCTTGATTTCAAAGTTGACAGAATGTATCCATGTCTTTAATTATATCCGTAAACCTTACAGGAAGCCTCTGAAAATAGTTTCACTGCCCTTTCTAACGATTGTGAATGACATGGATATTTCTCTAATTTCAAAGGCTCATTCTTTCCTTTCATATCTGACCAATATTGTAAGCTTGGAGTAACTGTAATTACTATCTTAGACCAATCAATCATATTCATGAAATTATTTGATTCATAGTGTATTTTATTAGGAATTATGAATTTCCTATGGGGGTTATATAAAATTTTTGTATTCAAGACTTTGTGCAATGCAAATTTACGAACTTCTGAATCTTCATCTACCAATGCTGCTAACAATATATTTTCATGATGAGCGAAGAAAGAATTTCGGGATTAAATTTTTGGTACAATAGATCAAACCTTTTGATCAAACCTATTGATAGTGAAATTGCAACCTGAAAATGCTTCGAACCATCATAGCAATTCGGTTGGCATTTAATTGCAAACCACATTGGAACGTAATAGTTTAAGATAAATTTTAAGGTTTTTGCTGGGCTTTTTATTCGATATATAATATCGTAAAATGTAATTAGCTTTACTTAAATCTGCCAAAATACTTTCATTAATTTTTTTAACTTTTCCTACAACAAGCCTGAAATTGTCAACTGACATTTTTTGTAAATCTTCATTTATTGATTTTCTAATTGAGCCCCTATATATACTATGTCCTTGCTGACCCCCATCAATTTGTTTAAATGCCTCCTTCAATGTCAATTCGTTCATGTGCAGACCAAATTCCTACATTTGTGCTGCAACCATCACATATGATAGCAACTATGGATTCCAAGCTTTCATGATCTTTTAGAACCGATAGGATTTCCCTAGCTTGATCCTCCGCTTTCTTGGTGAAACATGGACAATATTGGGGTTCTTAAATGGGGGAAAGACCAACATTAATTTGTTTGTATAATTTTAAATTTCAAAAAAGAATAAGAAAGTGTATTCTTGTAAATTAAAATTTTTAGTTTCAAATCATAAAAGTTACAACTCCCCACCCCTATATATTTTATACGAATAAAAATTAAAACAATTTCATGTTAGAGTACCTTTAATAATGACTATTTTGGTAGGAAGCTGTCATTGCTTCTCTCTTGATGTTCAACAATTTTTGTAAGGTCGATCTTGCTATCAAAACCAATGCATTTGATTTTCATTGATCCTTCTTTTGAAGATTTTGAATGAATTTTCCTGTACTTCTGTCTTTCCCTTTTAACTTTTTGCCTATCTATTATATTTGAAGGGGCAGTTAATTCCATATCTTCTAAAAGAAAATTACATATATCAGCTACTGCTGTATTTGACAACCGAAATCTGTCCGCCATTATTGCAAAATTAGGATAGCTCCCCTTATTATAGGCAGATTTTTTTAATTGCCTCACAGATTCTTCTTCAAAGTCCAAGTTCTCATCAGCATTTTCAGGCATAGGGAAATCTTCAACACTGAAAAATTTGTTAAGGAGTGATTATAAGAATTCTGGTCACTTACGTGATCACAGTTCTCTTGGGTGACGTCATTACTCTTGGGATTACCGACTTCTTCTTGACTCTGAGCTATCTTAGCAGAAGAATATAGCTAATCTATTCCTACCTTCAAAAGAACTGCCCGACGAAGAAAGTAACTCTGAAAGGGATGCACACCTTCGTTCACTTTATTCAAGATCGTTAGGTACGCAAGTAAATCAAAAATCCATGGTAGGAAAATTAATTAACTTGAATAGTAATAGAAGATTTATGTTGGGACACTTTTGGGTTTCTTATTGAAGATAAAAAACCCATTTAGACAAGACAATTTATGGCATGTCGGTGTTTATGACATTGCTATTAAATTTTATTTTAAAGAACACGAATTAGCGGGTACTAACCCTAGATTTGGTTTTGGACATGCATTTTTTTAACTCTAAGTATCTCATTACGGTTAGATGACTTTAAAGAAGTACACCCTTATTCTTTGAAAAGGCTGGGGGTATGGCCATAGATGTTAATTTAAAATTGAAGGGAATCGCTAAAATAAATTTTAACAGGAAAAAGAAAGTTACTATAACATTAATTAATACTTTTAAACGCATCAATGAAATCAAGGCAGTTGAGTGGTTGAAATTAGCTATAAAGAGGTATGGAGATTATGTAGTGGAAATTGTGGCCAACCCTGATGATTCCTCAGATTGTCCCAATTGATGGTTGTTCATTAAATAAAGATTTAAAGGAACTCAATTGCAGTGCCAAAACTGTTTTAGCTTTGGGCATTCCAAGTTCAACTGCGAGAACGTAGGAATTAAAGCTCATGTGTATGATAAGTCTTTAAAAGCTTCTCCAGCTTCAATGAACTTATCAGTTAATAGTATATTGAAAAGCAATTCTAATATGATGGATAAATTAGGCCAGAATTCTTCTGAAAGAGTACTGGAATCATTAGTCTCTCTCAGGCCTGTCACTATTGAGAGTATATTGACTGAAGAAAGCGCTAAAGAAAGTACTGATAATACCATTATGCCAAATAATTTACCAGAGAACGTGGAGACAAAGGAGCGTTTATTGGAGCCTAGTGCTGCCGATGACAATGAAAATCAAGCATGACGGTTATAGTGAATTTTTTGTGATACTGTTCCAAATAGAGTTTGTGTCCCTAAAGAATGATAATGATTAGTGATAAGGATGGAAGAGAAAATTGAAAGTGAAGAAGAAAGTGTTGTCGTTGATCAACGTTCTTCAAATGCAGTATTGGAAAAAGGGGGTGAGGAAGCTAATAGAAAAAAGCCTGGTAGTTTGTCGAAACCTTATTTACATCCCAAGTAAATTATGAAATTTCGAACTCGTTCGGAATCAGCAGGAAAAAGGAATAGACCGGAAAGTGATTACTCTCCTGGAAGGGAAGAAAAACAATTCAAAATAGTTTAACTCAGAATAGATACATTATAATAATAATACGAATACGGGGTACGATGGTCGAACACTTCTGCTTATTTTTTATTTTTTTTAAGAAGCTTTCAAGTAAAAAGAATATGAAAACAAAATTAAATCTGTGTGCTTTTATCGTCTTCTGATACTTAAGAAAAGAAAAAAAAGAAAACAATGCGCTCAAACACAAGTCAAACTAAAGTTACTGATTTTTTCTCGAACCAAGGTGTTCGCATAAATATGCAAGCATTTGATAAAACCTGTTCTAGCTTAGAAATTAGTCTAATAATTTCTTTTAATATTAAGAGGCGGAAGTGATAGACTATTCCGACATGCACTTATTAAACGCATGCTTTCTTTCAAACCTGACATTATATACCTACAAGACGTGTGTAATTCTTCATGTTACTCATGTCGGCCTTCTGAGTTTTGTAACTTTCTTTCTGGGTCTGGGTCATCCAGAGGAGTATTAACATTTATTTTAAGAAAAATGGAGAATCATGTATTTCTAAAAAAGTACATAGGCTCAGGGGAGTTGCATAAAGTTTTAATAGGGACTTCGAGTTTTGATTTTTTTCTAATTATAGAAATGTCCCAATTAAAAGTCATTGCAGTTTTTTTAAGTGTCGATCTGGATGCATCGAGATACTATGCAAATAAACATATTCTTCAAAAGTTAATCTTAAAACTAAATTTGATGGATATTATAATGGTTCAAAACTGTAACTGTTCTTTTCCATGGAGAAGGGGAGATCGGTCTTCTAGAATTGATTTGGCACTTGTATCTACCAAACTACTTTCTCAGATTAGAAATACATCTTACCATACTGATCCAGCCTCAAATCATAGAATTATTGTTCTTGAATTGCGTAATGTGACTTCTTGTAAAGGATATAAGATACCAAATGGATATTCGTCATAAACTCGGGAGTAATTTTCATGTTTCTTACTCGGGTCCAAGAGTAGCTGCTGTTCTTAAGTTTTGCATAATTCAAACGAGTAAGAAAATTGTTAAGAGATGTATAAAAAAGTCTTGGGAGTTTCTAGAAAACTTGGAGGAAACTCAAGGAGGTTAAGCTTTTTTTTCCCAAAACGTTTTTACAATCCAATCCAGTGAATCTGGAACGTAGCTGCCTGCAAGGATGTCCCTCAGCTCCTTTACTGTTTGTCATGGCCATTGAAGAGTAAGTTTTAAACTTGACCCGTAAATATTGTGGATTTGGGATTAATTTTATTGATTCTAAACATTTAATCGATCTTTATGCAGATGATGTCACACTGTATATATATGTTAATTCGGAATTGCAGCTTGTCCGAAGATTGGAAGTAATGTTGTCTTATTTCAAGAAGTTTGAGATAAAATTGGGGATCAGCTAAAACTTTGAAAAGACTAGTGTTCTCCCTATTGGGCAATGGTTTCCTGCAGATAGGATGGTCATTGCCAGTTGTCCCGGTTGTAGTGCTTGGGCTTGATGGAAGAAATGGAGCTACAGAGGATAATTGGACTTCTCTAAACGTTAAAGTAGTTAATATAGTTAGAAAATATAGAAAATTAAACTTACAAAATCTATTAATCTTTATAATTCCCGAATTGCTCCGCTTGTTTTGTATAAAGCAACATCCCTGCATATAGTAGGCGATAAATCTTTAAATATAGAAAATAAATGGTTGTATTACCTTTTCATAAATCTTATATTTCTGGTCCAAGTACACCTAGAAATCAGTTAGCCCCCCCCCCTTACTGCTCATTCTCTTGGCATCGATTCTTCCAAAAATTTATAAAAAAATATCATTGATCTTTCATCTAAATTTGACCAAGAGTGGAGAACAGCTGTCTCCAGTTTATAAGTGGGTAATGATGGGTTCTGATCTCTCTAATAGTTTTATTGAATCACTTTCCCCTACATGGGCTGCGGTACAGAGGGTATTTTGGAATGGTCAGCCTTAGGATGACTCCAGTACGATAGTGGATATAATTAGTAAAAATTGCAAGAAAAAGTATTATTTTAAAAACCTGATCCAGTAAATTTGGAGATTGAAGCTCTCTCAAAAAATATCTTAACTATAACTGATAGCTCTGTTTTCAATTGTGGTCGGTTTTTATTTCGTCTGAAAAGATATTTATTTTTTATGGATTGCCAATGCCCTGGCACTTAAAAATGGAACATCCGGCGGCAGATGTGGATGAAGTGAAGAGATTATGCAACAAGTTTTTGGATGCCCTTGTGCTATCGGAGTCTAGGCAAAGTCGTATTTTAAAATATCTTACTAGTATAGTAGATGGTAAGAAGTTCACGACAAAATTTCAAATATCCTCAGGATATATTTAT